>NC_041738.1:17590388-17721521 GCF_004115215.2 Ornithorhynchus anatinus | reverse complement strand
ACACCAGCATTTGCCTTGCAGCCCTTCCCCCGAATCCTTATCATTCCAATTTGGGTCTCCCCAAACCTTTGCCTTCTGGACCTGACCGAGCCCTTCTAGTTCCAATTTGGGTCCCTTGTCTTTGCTTTGCAGGCTTGGCCCTGAGCCCTCCTCCTTCCTGGTTGGGTCTCCACCGTCTTTACCTTCCAGAGCTGGCCCTAAAATCTTTCGCCGTTCAGTTTGGGTCTCCCCGCCTTTGCCTCGAAGACCTGGCCCCGAACCATTCTCATTTCAGTTTGGGCATTGCTGCCTTTCCCTTCAGTCCTGGACCAAAATACTTCTCGATCCGAGCCTGGCCATGACCTCTTCTCGTTCCAGTTTGGGTCGTATGCCTTAACCTACTGCACCTGGGTCCCGACCCTTCTCGTTCCAGCTTGGGCATCCCCGAACTCTTCTTTGTAACAGTTTGGATCGCTGCGTATTTGTCTTCCAGAGCTGGCCAAACCCTACTCGTGTCATTTGGTGTCCCCGTGCCTTTGCCTGGCAGGCCTGACTCCCATTCCTTTTCGTTCCAGACCTGGCCCTGAATTCCTCTTGTTCCAGTTAGGGTCCCCTGCCTTTGCCTCTCCAGGCGTGGCCCTGAACCCTTCTTGTTCCTGGTTGGGCCCCACCGCCTTTACCGTTCCAAGACTGGCCTAGAACACTTCTTGTTCCAGTTTGGGCTCCCTACCTTGGCCTTCCAGACTGGCCCAGAACCATTCCCGTTCCAGCTTGGTGCCCCTGGGCCTTTGCCTTACCGTCCTGGTCCTGAACCCTTCCATCTTCAGTTTGGGCCCCCTCTTTGTCTTCCAGACTTGGCCCCAAGCACTTATTATGCTTTTGGGGCCCCTTGCGCCTTTGCCTTGCAGGCCTGGTCCCAACCCTTCTCGTTCCAGGCCTGGACTCAAAACCTTTCTCGTTCTAGTTTTGGCCCCTGGTCTTTGCCTTACAGACTGGACCCTGAGCCCTTCTTGTTCCAGTGTTGGGCGCCACCGCCCTTTGCCTTGCAGGCCTGGGCCCCAAGCCCTTCTTTTTCCACTTAGGGCACCCCCTCCTTTGCCTTGCAGGATTGGCCTGGAAACCTTCTCGTTTCCAGTATGGGTCTCCTGACCTTGGCTTTCCCGACCTGGCCCCCTAAAACCTTCTCATTCCACTCATGGCCCCGAACCCTTCTTGCTCCAGTTTTGGTCTCCCTGACTTTGCCTTTCAGGCCTGGTTCCCAACATTTCTCATTCCAGACCTGGCCCCGACCCCTTCTTGTTCCCAGTTTGGGACCCCATCTTTTGCCTTACAGACTTGGCCCTGAACCCTTCTCATTCCAGTTTGGCCCCCCGGCTTTTGCCTTGCAGGGTCTGCACTGAACACTTCTGGTTCCAGATTGCCCCCACGCCTTTGCCTGGCAGGCCTGGTCCAGAACTATTCTCATTCCAGTTTGCACCCAGCCTCCTTTGCCTCCCAGGCCTCGGCTCTGGAATCCTTCTGGTTCCAGTTTGAGTCTCCCCGCCTTTCCCTTTCACTCATGACCCCAAACCCTTCTCGATCCAGTTTGGGTCCTTTTGCCTTTGCTTTCCAGACTTAGCCCCGAACGTTTCTCGTTACAATTTGGGGCTCCCCACCTTTGCAGGCCTGGCACCCGAACACTTCTTCATTCCAATTTGGGCCTCTCCGCCTTTGCCTTCTACCCCTTCTAGCCCTGGGTGCGTATCCTTCTCATTCCAGTCTGGGTTCCTCCGCCTTTACCTTCTAGACCTGTCCCCAATTCATTTTCATTCCTGTTTGAGTCCTCCTGCCTTTGCCTTCTAGGCCTGGCCCCAAACACTTCCTCATTCCAGTTAGCCACCTCCCCCCTCCCCCAGACCCCCCATTTGCCTTGCAGGCCTGGCCGCGAAGCATTCTCATTGCAGGTGGTGCCCCTCACCTTTACCCTTGCAGGCCTTTTCCCCAACCCTGCTTCTCTTCCCAAAAATGGCCCTGCAACCTTTAGTTCCAAGTAAATGGCCCTGCCGCCTTTGCCTTCCAGACCTGGCTCCGAGCCCTTCTCTTTGCCTTTTGGAACCCTCTAGTTTGCATTCCAGACCTGGCCCGAGCCCTTCTCATTCAAGGATGGGCACACCCGGTCTTGGCCTTCCAAACTTGGCCCGAATCCTTCTCGTTCCAGTTTGGGCCCCCAAGCCTTTGCCTCGCAAGACTGGCCCCCAGCCCTTCTTGTTCGAGTCATGGCTCCGAGCCTTTCTCGTTCCAGTTTGCTCCCCCCCCGCCACCTTTGCCTTCCACACCTGGCCTCGAACCTTACTCGTTCCAGTTGGGGTCCCCAGATTGTACCTTCCAGGCCTGGACTCATGCCCTTCTCCATCCAGTTTGGGTGGCCCTGCCTTTGCCTTGTAGGCCTGGCCCTGAACACTTCTCATTCCAGTTTGCCTCCCCATCCCCACCTCCTTTACCTTTACAGACTTGGCCCCGAACCCCTCTCATTCCAATTTGTCCCCTCCATCTTTGCCTGCCAGACCTGGCTCCAAGCCCTTCTCTTTCAAAGATGCCCCACCCGCCCAGCCTTGGCCTTACATACCTGCCCCGAATCCTACTCGTTCCAGTTTGGGCCTCCCATCATTTGCTTTGCAGGCCGGGCCCCCAACCCTGCTCGTTCCAGTTGGGGCCCCCAGGCTCTGTGCCTTCCAATCCTGCCAACAACCCTCTTCTTCCAGTTTGGGGCTCCCAGCCTTGGAATTTCAGGCCTGGACCCCAACCCTTCTTGATCCATGCTTGACCTCGAACCTCCTCCTTCCAGTTTAGGTCCCCCTTCCTTTGCTGTGCAGACGTGGCCTTGAACCCTTCTAGTTCAGATTTGGGCTCCCAGCCTTTGACATACAGGCCTGTACCCCAATCCTTCTGATCCAGGCATGGAGCTGAACCCTTCTCGTTCCAGTTTGGCCCTTTCCCCAGCCTTTGTCTTTTAGCACTGGCCCTGAACGCTTTTTGTTCCAGTTTTGGTGCCCCCGCCTTTGTCTTCCAGACCTAGCCCTGATCCCTTCCCTTTCCAGTTTGCGCCCCACCACTTCCTTTGCCACCAGGCCTGGAAACCAACCCTTCTTGTTCCCGTTTGGACCCTCTGCCTTTGCCTTCCAGATATGGGACTGAATGCTTCTCATTCCAGTTGGTGTCTCTCTGCCTTGGCTTTCCAGGCCTGGACCCCAACCTTTTTCCTTCCAGGCCCGGACTGGATCTCTTCTCGGTTAAGTATGGGTCTTCCCGCTTTTGCCTTCCCAGATCTGGCCCCCAAACCTTCCAGTTCTAGGCCTGGCCCTGAACCCTTCTCGTTTCACTTTGAACCACCCCGCCTTTGTCTTCCAGGCCTGGGCCCAAACTCTTTTTATTCCAGTTTTGGTCCTCTGCCTTTGACTTGCAGATCTGGCCTTCAAGCATTCTCGTTCCAGGTCTGGCCTGAAACCTTCTCGTTCCAGTTAGGGTTCCGCCACCTTTCCCTGGCCCCAGATCTGGCCCCAAACCCTTCTCATCCCAGTTTGGGTGTCCCTGCCTTTGCCTTAGAGAACTGGCCCCGAACCCTTCTTAGTCTAGTTTGGAGCTCCACACTTTTGCCTTGCAGGACTGGTTGAAAAGCCTTCTCGTTCCAGGACTGGCCCCGAATCCTTCTCGTTCAAGTTTGGGTTCCCCTACCTTTTTCCTTTCAGGCCTGGCCCCCAACACCTCTCGTTCCAGATCTGGCCCTGAGCCCTTCTCGTTCCAGGATGAAGCCCCGCCTTGGCCTTCCAGACCTGGCCCAAATCCTTCTTATTCCACTTTGAGCTCCCCCGCCTTTGCTTTGCAGGCCTGCCCTCCGACTCTTGTCGTGCCGGGCATGGCCCCGAACCCTTCTCGTTCCAGTTTGGACTCCCCAGCCTTTACCTTCCATGTCTGTCCTGTAGTCCTCCTTGTTCCAGTTTTAGCTCACCAGACTGTGCATTCCAGACGTGGCCCCGACGCCCTCTCATTCTAGTTTGGGACTCCCGCCTTTACCTTCCAGGCCTGGCCCTGAACCCTTCTCGTTCCACTTTGGGTCCCCCTGCCTTAGCCTTCCAGGCCTGGCCCTGAACACTTTTTTTTTTAATTTTGGTCCCGCCACCTTTGCCTTCCAGACCTGGACCCCACTCATTGTCGTTTCAGGCCTGGCTCCGAAACGCTTCTCGTTCTAATTTGAACTCTGCCCCCTTTACCTTCCAGGCCTTTTTTCCGAACCCTTCTCGTTCCCCTTTGAGCCCTCCCGCCTTTGCCTTCTAGGCCTGGAACCCTAATCTTCTCGTTCCAATATAGGCCTCCAGCCTTTGTCTTGCAGACCTGGCCGCGAACACTTCTCGCTCCAGTTTGGGGTCCCACCGACTTTGTCTTCTAGACGTGGCCCCTAAATGCTTTTTGTTCCAGTTTTGGTCCCCACACCTTTGCCCCCAAACCTGGCCCTGATGCCTTCTCATTCCAGTTTGGGTCACCCTGCCTTTGCCGCCAGGCCTGGAAACCAACCCTTCTCGTTCCAGTTTTCACCCTCTACATTTTCCTTGCAGACCAGGCCCCCAGCCATTCTCGTTCCTGACCTTGCTCCGAACCCTTCTTGTTCCAGTTTCGGTATACCAGCCTTTGCCTTCAAGGCTTGGCCCCCACCCTTCTTGTTTCAGGCCTGGCCCTGAACCCTTCTTGTTCCACTTGGGTCCCCCATCTTTGCCTTGCAGGCCAGGTCCCCAACCCTTATCTTTCCAGACCTGTGCCCGACCCCTTCTCCGTTCCAGTTTGGGACCCCATCTTTGCCTTACAGACTGACCCTGAATCCTTCTCATTCCAGTTTTGGCCCCACTGCCTTTTCATTCCAGGCCTAGCCGCCGAACACCTCTCACTCCCGTTTGGTCCCCCCACCTTTGCCTTGAAGGCCTGGCCCCAACCCTTCTCTTTCCAGGCCAGGCCTGGCCTCGAACCCTTCTCATTCCATTTTGGCCCCTGCGTTTGCCTTCTAGACCTGGCCCCAAACCCCTTCTCGTTATAGTTTGGGCGACCCTGCCTTTGCATGCAGGCCTGACTATCAAGCATTCTTATTGCAGTTTGGGCCCTCTGCCTTTGCCCTTCCAGACCTGACCCTGAACCCTTCTCATTCAATTTTGGATCCCACCGCATTTGCCTCACAGATCTGGCCCTGAACCCTTCTCATTACAGTTAGGGCCCTCTGGCCTATGCCCTGCCATCCTGGACACCAGGCCTCCTCGATTCCGGCCTGGTCCCAACGCTTTCTGTTTCAGTTTGGTGGCCCCTAGCCTTTATTTTACCGACCTGACCCTGAAGCCCTTCTCCCTCCAGTGGGACCCAGCTCCTTTGCCTCCTAGGCTTATTCCCGAGCCCTTCTCATTTAAGTATTGGCACCCCAGCCTTTTCTTTGCAGGATTGGACCCCACCCTTTTCGTTCCAGTTTGGGTCCCCCACCTTTGACTTCCAGACCTGGTCCTGAACCATTCTTTTTCCAGTTTGGGCCCATCTTTGCCTTGCAGGTCTGGCCCCCAACCCTTCTCTTTCCAGTCTTGACCCCAAACGCTTCTCGTTCCAGTTTGAACACCCGGCCTTTGCCTTCTAGGACTGTCCCGAATTTTTCTCGTTCCATTTTGGGTCCCCCACCTTTGACTTCCAGACCTGGTCCCGAATCCTTCCCGTTCCAGTTTGCCCCGCCCCACAACTTTCCTTTCAGGCCTGGCCCCCAACACTTCTCGTTCCCGGCCTGGCCCTGAACCCATTTCATTCCAGGATGGGACCCCGCCTTGACCTTCCAGGACTGGCCCTGAGCCCTTCTCATTCCAGTTTGTGTTCCCCTACCTTTGCCTTCCAGACCTGGCTCGAATCCCTCTCCCCTCTAGTTTTGGGCCCCTGTACCTTTGCTTTGCAGGTCTGTCCTCCAACACTTGTCATTCCTGGCATGGTCCCGAACCTTCTCGTTCTCATTTGGGCCCACCAGACTGTGCTTCCAGACGTGGCCCTGACGCCTCTCGTTCTGGCTTGGGTCTCCCGCCTTTTCCTTACAGATCTGGCCCCGAACCCTTATCATTCCAGTTTGGCCTCCCCGCCACTGCTTTGCAGACCTGGCCCCAAAAACCTCTCATTCTAGTTCGGGCCCCTGCGCCTTTGCCTTACAGGACTGACCCAGAAGCCTGGCCCCCAAGGCTTCTTGTTCCCGACCAGGCCCTGAACCCTTCTCGTTCCAGTTTGGTGCCCCCTGGCCTTTGCCTTGCCTACCTGGTCCTGAACCCTTCTTGCTGCAGTTTGGGATCCAGCGATTTTGCGTTCAAGGCCTACTCCCGAACCCCTCTCATTCCAGTTTGGGTTTTCCAACCTTTGCCTCCCAGTCCCAGGCCCCCAACCCTTCTTGTTCCAGGGTTGGCCTCGAACCCTTCTCTTTCCAATTTGGGCCCCTCGCCTTTGCCTTGCAGGCTTGGCTCGTTGCCTGTTGGTCTCCACCACCTCTGCCTTCCAGAGCTGGCCCTGAACCCTTTGCGTTTCAGTTTGGCTCTCCCGGCCTTTGCGTTCAAGACCTGGCTCTGAACCCTTCTCATTTCAGTTTGGGTACTGCTGCCTTTGCCTTCAGTGCTGGACCCAAACACTTCTCGATCCGAACCTGGCCATGAACCCTTCTCGTTCCAGGTTGAGCCCAATGCCTTAGTCTACTACACCTGGCCCCGACCCTTGGGCCTCCCGAACCCTTTTTCTAACAGCTTGGATCGCTACATATTTGTCTTCCAGACCTGGCCCAAACTCTATTGGTGTAATTTGGTGTCCCCCTGTCTTTGTCTGGCAGGCCTGGCTCCCAATCCTTTTCGTTTCCAGAACTGGCCCTGAATTCTTCTTGCTCCAGTTTGAGTTCCCTGCCTTTGCCTTCCAGGCGTGGCCCTGAACCCTTCTTGTTCCTGGTTGGGCACCACCGCCTTTACCTTCCAAGACTGGCCCAGAAAGCTTCTTGTTCCAGTTTGGGCCTCCCACCTTTGCCTTCCAGACCTGGCCCAGAACCATTCCCGTTCCAGTATGGTGCCCCCGGCCTTTGCCTTACCAACCTGGCCCTGAACCCTTCTAGCTCCATTTTGGGACCCCTCTTTGTCTTCCAGTCTTGGACCCAAGCACTTCTCGCTATAGTTTGGGCCCCCCTCCCCTTTGCCTTGAATCTTGGTCCCCAACGCCTCTCATTCCAGGCCTGGACTCAAACCTTTCTCGTTCTAGTTTGGCCACCTCGTCTTTCACTTACAGACTTGACCCTGAGCCCTTCTTGTTCCAGTTTGGGTGCCACCGCCTTTGCCTTGCAAGCCTGGCCCAAATCCTTCTTTTCCACTTAGGGTATCCCCGCCTTTGCCTTGCAGGATTGGCCTGGAAACCTTCTCGTTCCAGTATGGGTCTCCTGACCTTGGCTTTCCCGACCTGGCCCCCTAAACCTTCTCATTCCACTCATGGTCCTGAACCCCTCTTGACCAGTTTTGGTCTCCCTGACTTTGCCTTTCAGGCCTGGTTCCCAGCGTTTGTCATTCCAGACTTGGCCCCGACCCCTTCTCGTTCCAGTTTGGGACCCCATCTTTGCCTTACAGACTTGGCCCTGAACCCTCCTCATTCCAGTTTGGCCCCCCGCCTTTTGCCTTGCAGGCCTGCGCTGAACAATTCTCGTTCCTGTTTGCCCTGCCCCCCCACCTTATTCTTGCAGGCCTGGTCCAGAGCTATTCTCATTCCAGTTTGCACCCAGCCTCCTTTGCCTCCCAGGACTGGCTCGGAATCCTTCTGGTGCCAGTTTGGGTCCCCCCGCCTTTCACTTTCACTCATGACCCAGAACCCTTCTCTATCCAGTGTGGGTCCTCTAGCCTTTGTTTCCAGAATTAGCCCCAAACGTTTCTCGTTACAGTTTGGGCCTCCCCGCCTTTGCAGGCTTGCACCCAACCCTTCTCATTCCACTATGGGCCCCTCCGCCTTGGCCTTCTAGGCCTTCTAGGCCTGGCTATGTACCTTTCTCATTCCAGTTTGGGTTCCCCCACCTTTACCCTCTAGACCTGTCCCCAATTCCTTCACATTCTTGTTTGGGTCCTCCTACTTTTGGCTTTGAGGCCTGGCCCCAAACTCTTCTCATTCCAGTTAGCCACCCTCCCTCCCCGCCACCCCCATCCCACGCTTGCTGGCTCCGAACCCTTCTCGTTCCAGTTTGGGCCCCCTTGCCTTTGCCTTCCACACCTGGCCTCGAACCTTACTCGTTCCACTTGGGGCCCCCAGATTGCACCTTCCAGACCTGGCCTCATGCCCTTCTCCATCCAGTTTGGGTCCCCCTGCCTTTGCTTTGTAGGCCTGGCCCTGAACACTTCTCATTCCAGTTGGCCATCTCATCCCCTCCGCCTTCACCTTCCAGACCTGGCCCCGAACCCCTCTCATTCCAGTTTGGATCCTCCGCCTTTGCCTTCCAGACCTGCCTCCAACCCTTCTCCTTCCAGTTGGGGGCTCCCAGACTTTGAATTTCAGGCCTGGACCTCAACCCTCCTGGATCCATGCTTGGCCTCGATCCCTCCTCCTTCCAGTTTGGGTCCCCCACCTTTGTGTTGCAGACTTGGCCCTGAACCCTACCAGGTCAGGTTTGCCACCCCGCCCAGCCTTTGACAACCAGGCCTGTCCCTCAATCCTTCTGATCTAGACCTGGACCCAAACGGACCCTTCTCGTTCCAGTTTACCCCACCCCACCTTTGCCTTCCAGGTCTGAACACCAACCATTCTTGATCCAGGGCTGGCACCGAACTCTTCTCGTTCCAGTTTGGGCCCCCGGGCCTTTGAATATCAGGCCCGGACCCCAACCCTTCTCATTCCAGGTTGGGCCACCCGCCTTTGCATTGCAGGCCAGGCCCCAAACCTTTCTCATTCCAGTTTGGGCTGACCCGCCTTTGCTTCTAGACTTGGCCACGAATCATTCTCGTTTAGTTTGCCACCCACTCCCACCCCACCCCCGACGATTGCCTTGCAGACCTGGCCCGGTGTCTTTCTCGTTCCAATTTGTGTTGCTCCGTCTTTGCCTTGCAGGCCTGTCCCGCACCTCTTCTTGTTCCAGTCCTGCCCCCCAACCCTTCTCTTTCCAGGCCTGGCCCGGAACCTTTCTCGTTACAGTTTGGGCTCCTCTGCCTTTGCTTTCTACGTCTGGCCCTGAACTTTTCTCATTCCAGTTATGGCCCCCCCAACTGCCCTTGCCTTGCAGTCCTGGCCCTGAAACTTTGTCAGTGCAAGTTGGGACCCCGCCTTTGCCTTGCAGGTCTGCCCCACAAGCCTGTTTATTCCGAGTCTGGCCCTGAAACCTTATAGTTCCAGTTTGGGCCCCGACGACTTTGTCTTCCAGACAAGGCCCCAAACCCTTCTCTTTGCACTTTGGAACACCCTCCTTTGTCTTCCAGACCTGGTCCCGAGCCCTTCTCTTTCAAAGATGCCCCACCTCCCGAGCCTTGGCCTTCCAGACCCGGCCCGAATCCTTCCCATTCCAGTTTGGGCCTCCCATCATTTGTCTTGCAGGCCTGACCCCCAACCCTACTCGTTCCAGTTGGGGCCCCCAAACTGTGCCTTCCAATCCTGCCAACAACCCTCGCCTTCCAGTTTGGGGCTCCCAGCCTTGGAATTTCTGGCCTGGACCCCAACCCTTCTTGATCCATGCTTGACCTCGAACCCTCCTCCTTCCAGTTTGGGTCCCCCTGCCTTTGCTTTGCAGTCGTGGCCTTGAACCCTTGTAGTTCAGGTTTGGGGCCCCAGCATTTGACATACAGGCCTGTACCCCAATCCTTCTGATCCAGGCATGGAGCTGAACCCTTCTCGTTCCAGTTTGGCCCTTCCCCCAGCCTTTGTCTTCTAGCACTGGCCCTGAACGCTTTTTGTTCCAGTTTTGCTGCCCCTGCCTTTGTCTTCCAGACATAGCTCTGATCCCTCCCTTTCCAGTTTGCCCCCCACCACCTCCTTTGCCACCAGGCCTGGAAACCAACCCTTCTCGTTCCCGTTTGAACCCTCTGCCTTTGCCTTCCAGACATGGGACTGAATGCTTCTCATTCCAGTTGGTATCCCCCTGCCTTGGACTTTCAGGCATGGACCCCAACCTTTTTCCTTCCAGGCCCGGCCCCGAACTCTTCTCGGTTAAGTATGGGTCTCCCCGCCTTTGCCTTCCAGATCTGGCCCCCAAACCTTCCAGTTCTAGGCCTGACCCTGAACCCTTCTCCTTTCACTTTGGGCCACCCCGCCTTTGACTGCCAGGACTGGGCCTGAAACCTTTTTATTCCAGTTTTGGTCCCACTGCCTTTGACTTGCATACCTGGCCCTCAAGCATTCTTGTTCCAGGCCTGGCCTGAAACCTTCTCGTTCCAGTTTGGGTTCCACCACCTTTCCGTGGCCCCAGATCTGGCCCCAAACCCTTCTCATTCCAGTTTGGGTGTCTCTGCCCTTGCCTTAGAGAACTGGCCCTGAACCCTTCTCATTCTAGTTTGGAGCCTCCACACTTTTGCCTTGCAGGAATGGTTCAGAAGCCTTCTGTTTCCATTTTGGGCTCCCCGCTTTGGCCTTGCAGGACTGGTAGAAAAGCCTTCTCGCTCCAGGCCTGGCCCCAAATCCTTCTCGTTCAAGTTTGGGTCCCCCTGCCTATTCCTTTCAGGCCTGGCCCCCAACACTTCTCGTACCAGACCTGGCCCTGAACCCTTTTCATTCCAGGATGAAACCCCGCCTTGGCTTTCCAGACCTGGCCCGAATTCTTCTTATTCCACTTTGAGCTCCCCCGCCTTTGCTTTGCGGGCCTGCCCTCCAACTCTTGTGGTTCCTTTCATGGCTCCGAACCCTTCTCATTCCAGTTTGAACTCCCCAGACTTCCATACCGTCCCCTAGCCCTCCTTGTTCCAGTTGCAGCCCACCAGACTGTGCCTTCCAGACGTGGCCCCAACGCCTCTCATTCTAGTTTGGGACTCCCGCCTTTGCCTTCCAGGCCTGGCCCTGAACACTTCTCGTTCCAATTTGGGTTCCCCTGCCTTTGCCTTACAGTCCTGGCCCCGAACCGTTATTGTTCCAGTTTAGGCCCCCCACCACTGCCTTCCAGACCTGGCCCCAAAAACATCTTGTTTCAGTTTGAGCCACCGCGACTTTGCCTTCCAGGCCTGACCCAGCACTATTCTAATTCCATCTTGCACACGCCCTTCTTTGTCTCTCAGGCCTGGCCCCAAACCGTTCTTGTTCCAGTTTGTGACCCATGCCTTTGCATTCCAGCCATGGTCCCAAACCCTTCTCGTTCCAGTCTGGGTCCTGCGCCTTTGCCTTCCAGACTTGGTCTTAAAGCCTTCTCGTTCCAATTTAGGCCTCCCCACCTTAGCCTTCCACAGCTGGCCTTGAACCCTTCTAGCTCCATTTTGGGCCCCACTGCTTTTGCCTTCCGGGCCTGGCCTCGAAAACTTTTTTTTCTAATTTTGGTCCCCCCACTTTTGCCTTCCAGACCTGGACCCCAACCATTGTCATTTCAGGCCCGGCTCTGAACCCTTATCGTTCCAATTTGAACTCCGACACCTTTGCCTTACAGGCCTGGTTCTGAACCCTTCTAGTTCCAGTTTGGGTCTCCCACCTTTGCCTTCTAGGCCCGGAATCCAAGTCTCCTCTTTACAATATGGGCCTCCAGCCTTTGTTTTGCAGACCTGGCCGCCAACACTTCTCTTTCCAGTTTGGGTCCCACCGATTTTGTCTTCTAGGCCTGCCCCTGAATGCTTTTTGTTCCAGTTTTTGTCCCCCCACCTTAGCCTTCTAGACCCAGCCCCAAACTCTTCTCGTTCCAGTTTGGGTCTCCCTGCCTTTGCCTCCAAGCCTGTCCCGAACCGTCCAGGTTCTAGTTTGGGCCCTCCGCCTATGCCGTGCAGGCCTGTTCCCCAAGGCTACTGTTCCAGGCCTGGCCCCGAATGCTTTAAGTTCCAATTGGGACCCCCGCCCCCCAACCAGCCTTTGCCTTCCAGACTTGGCCCCGAACCCTTCTCGTTCCAGTTTGGGCCCCCATGCCTATGCCTTCCAGCCCTGGCCCCGAACCCTTCTCGTTTCATTTTGGACTGCGCTAACTTTTCCTTGCAGGCCTGGCTCCCAATCCTTCTCGTTCCAGACCTGGAACCGATCCCTTCTCGGTCCAGTTGGAGCCCCGCCGCCTGTGCCTTCCAGCCCTGGCCCCGAACCCTTCTCATTTCAGTTTGGCCCTCCCCACCTTTCCCTCCCAGACTTGACACCAAACTCTTCTTGTTCCAGTTTTGATCCCCCCACCCTTGCCTTCCAGACCTGGTCATATATCCTTCTCATTCCAGTTTGGTTTCCCCCTCGTTTGCCTTCGGGTCTGGCCCTGAACTCTTCTCGTTTCAGTTTGGGTCACCCCGCCTTTGCCTTCCAGGCCTGGCCCTGAAACCTTTTCATTCCAGTTTGAGTCTGCCCGCCATTGTCTTGCTGGCCTATTCCTGAACTCTTATCTTTTCAGTTTGGGCCCCAGCCTTCGCACTGCAGGCATGGCCCAAAACCTTTTCATTCCAGTTTTGGGCCTCAGCCTTTGCCTTTCAGACCTGGCCTTGAACCCTTCTCTTCCAGTTTGGGCCCCACTGCCTTTGCTTTCTAGATCTGGCCCCCAACCCTTCTCGTTCGGGTTTAGGCTACCCTGCCTCTGTCTTCCCAACCTGTCCCCAGTCCCTTCTCGCTTCATTTTGGGCCCACCTGCCTTTGTCTTCCAGGCCTGGCCCTGAACATTTATCGTTTCACTTTGGTCCTCCAAATCTTTCTTGATCCAGACCTGGTCCTGAACCCTTGTCATTCTGGTTTGGGCCCCCATGCCTTTGCCTTGCAGGCCTGGCCCATAACACTTCCTATTCTAGTTTGGGACCCCAGCCTTTGACTTCCAGGTCTGACCCGGAACCCTTCTTGATCCAGACCTGGCCCTGGACCCTTCTTTTTCCTGTTTGCGCGGCCCCGGACTGTGCCTTGCAGGCTTAGCACTGAACCCTTCACGTGCCAGACCTGGCCCTGAACCCTTCTCATTCCAGTTTGGGTCTCCACTCCTTGCATTCCAGGCCTTGCTCTGAACTCTTCTCCTTCCAGTTTGAGCCCCCTCTCGCCAGCCTTAGCCTTCTAGACCTGGCCCCGAACCATTCTCGTTCCAGTTTGGGCCCCATGCCTATGCCTTCCAGCCCTGGCCCCGAACCCTTCTGGTTATACCTTTGGTCCCCCCACCCTTACCCTCCACACCTGGCCCCGAACCCTTCTCGTTTCATTTTGGGCTTCCCTAAATTTGCCTTGCAGGCCTGGCTCCCAGCCCTTCTCGTTCCAGACTTGGAACCGATCCCTTCTCGGTCCAGTTGGAGCCCTCCGCCTTTGCTTTCCAGCCCTGGCCCCGAACCCTTCTCATTCCAGTTTGGCCCTCACCACCTTTCCCCCCCAGACTTAGCACCAAACCCTTCTTGCTCCAGTTTAGATCCCCCCCACCTTTGCCTTCCAGACCTGGCCATGAATCCTTCTAATACAGTTTGCTTTCCCCCTCGTTTGTCTTCGGGTCTGTCCCTGAACCCTTCTTGTTTCAGTTTGGGTCACCCCACCTTTGCCTTCCAGGCCTGGCCCCGAAACCTTTTCAATCCAGTTTGGGTTTTCCTGCCTTGCCTTCGAGGCCTGGCCTCAAACCCTCCCCGTTACAGTTTAGGTCTGCCCGCCTTTGTCTTGCTGGCCTATCCCTGAACTCGTCTCCTTTCAGTTTGGGCCCCCAGCCTTCGCACTGCAGGCCTGGCCCTGAAACCTTTTCATTTCAGTTTTGGCCCTCAGCCTATGCCTTTCAGACGTGGCCCTGAACCTTTCTCTTCCAGCTTGGGCACCACTGCCTTTGCCTTCCAGACCAAGTCCCGAACACTTCTTGCTGCCCTTTGGGTCCCCACCTTTGCCTTGAAGGCCTGGCTCCCAACCCTTCTCGTTCCAGACCTGGAACCGATCCCTTCTGGTTCCAGTTAGAGCCCCGCAGCCTTTGCCTTCCAGCCCTGGCCCCGAACCCTTCTCATTCCAGTTTGGCCCTCGCCACCTTTCCCTCCCAGACTTGGCACCAAACCCTTCTTGTTCCAGTTTAGATCCCCCCACCCTTGCCTTCCAGACCTGGCCATGTTTTCTTCTCATTCCAGTTTGGTTTCCCCCTCGTTTGCCTTTGGGTCTGGCCCTGAACTCTTCTCGTTTCAGTTTGGGTCACCCGCCTTTGCCTTCCAGGCCTGGCCCCGAAACCTTTTCATTCCAGTTTGGGTCTGCCCGCCTTTGTCTTGCTGGCCTATCCCTGAACTCGTCTCGTTTCTGTTTGGGCCCCCAGCCTTTGCACTGCAGGCCTGGCCCTGAAACCTTTTCATTCCAGTTTTGGGCCTCAGCCTTTGCCTTTCAGACCTGGCCCTGAACACCTCTCACTCCCGTTTGGGTTCCCCCACCTTTTCCTTGAAGGTCTGGCCCCCAGCCCTTCTTTTTCAAGGCCAGGCCTGGCCTCAAACCCTTCTCTTTCCATTTTGGGCCCCCTGTGTTTGCCTTCCAGACCTGGCCCCAAACCCTTCTCGTTCTAGTTTGGGTGACCCTGCCTTTGCATGTAGACCTGGCCCTCAACCATTCTTATTCCAGTTTGGGCCTTCTGCCTTTGCCCTTCCAGAGATAACCCTGAACCCTTCTCATTCAATTTTGGATCCCACTGCATTTGCCTCACAGACCTGGCCCTGAACCCTTCTCATTCCAGTTTGGGCCCCACCATCTCTGCATTCCAGGCCTGGTCCCGAATACTTCTCATTCCAGTTGGGGCCCTCCGGCCTATGCCTTGCCGTCCTGGCCACCAAACCTCCTCGTTTCAGGCTTGGCCCCAAACTCTTCTTTTTCCATTTTGGTGGCCCCTTGCCTTTACTTTACCGACCTGGCCCTGAACCCTTCTCCCTCCAGTGGGACCCAGCTCCTTTGCCTTCCAGGCCTATTCCCGAACCGTTCTCATTCCCGTTTTGGCACCGCAGCCTGTGCTTTTCAGGACTGGACCACAACCCTTCTCGTTCCAGTTTGGGTCCCCTGCCTTCGCCTTACAGACCTGGTCCTGAACCCTTCTTGTTCCAGTTTGGGCCCATCTGCCTTTGCCTTGCAGGTCTGGCCCCCTACCCTTCTCTTTTCAGGATTGGCCCCAAACCCTTCTCATTCCAGTTTGAACGCCCTGCATTTGTATTCTAGGCCTGTCCCGAATCCTTCCCACTCCAGTTTGGGCCCTCCCAACCAACCTTTCCTTTAATATAAGCACTCGGATATTTTTGTCTAATTGGAGTTAGGGCTAGGCTAACTAATTTTTGACACATCGTAGGGCTATTTTTCATGCCTTTGGGTAATACCTTCCATTGATATCATTTAGTGGGGTCTCTAACACTGATAGAAGGGATCGAGAATGCAAATCTTTTTTGATCCTCTGTCTGAAATGGGATCATATGAAAGCAGTCTTTAAGGTCTTTTATAATTAACGGCCATTCCTACGGGATCATGGCTGTATAGAGGGCAACCCTGGGTGTAAAGGATCCATGGGTTCCATGGTCTTATTTACTGCTCTTAGATCCGTAAGCATTCTCCATTTTCCTGATTCCGTGGACTGGTGGTCTCCTCAATATGTCTTGCTTGTAACTGTACTTTCACAATATGTTCTAGAGCCTCTAGCTTTTCTTTTGTTAGTGGCCAAAGCTCCACCCAGATAGACTTGTCTGAAAGCCGTGTAATTTTTTCTGCATATTGTTGTGGGGCAGTGACCATTATGATAAAGGGGTTTCGGTAGTTAACATCACTTTCATTTGCTGGAGTATATCTCTTCCCCACAGATTGATTGTGAGTCCATCAACTACATATGGTTGGAAATATCCTTGTTGCCCCTTGCTTTCCCATTTTAATAATTTGCTGCTTTGCGTGGGTGTTTCTACTGTTCCTATTCCTGCCAACGGGGCACTCCCTTGCTGTAGGGGCCAAGAAAGGGGCCAAGGCCTTTTGGCGATAATCGACTAGTCAGCCCCTGTGTCTATTAATCCTCTGAAGGTCTTCCCTTCGATAAGAATAGTCAGTTGTGGTCTTTCTAAAGTGATTGTTTGGGCCCAGAAGGCTTGATCTCCTGAGCTTCCAAATCCTTGAGCCTCTCTAACATGCTGATATGTTTTTCCAACCTGCTTGTAAGGAAGTATCAACAATTGAGCTATTCTTGTCCGTTCAGGAAACTGGACAACCTTTTGTGCATAAGCCAATACCGAGATTTCCCCTATATAATCTGAATCAATTACTCCGGGTATTACATTTAATCCTTTTAGGGTCATACCACTCCTCCCTACCACCAGACCCACAAAACCTATAGGTAAAGGCCCATAGATTCCTGTCGGTATTTTTTGAACTCCCATTTCTGGAGTCAGTACTACTTGTACAGCTGAGGGAAGGTCCAATCCTGCACTTTCTGGGATGGCTCTGGTGACGTCTGCATAGGAGAGATGGTGGCATGCTGGGGATACAGAGTATTCTCCTTGGCTACTGAGCGAGCCTGACTGAATGTTAGGGCCGCCCCTATTGTTTGTCGGGGCTGGGGCTGGCCCCTTTTTATGTTTCCCGATATCGGGGTTCTTTCTCTGCTAAAATTTGAGCGACACTCAGAAGCCCAGTGGTTTCCCTTCCTACACTTAGGGCACACTGACAAAGGGCAGGTGTTTTGGGAAGGCATTCCCTTTCCTTTCAGATGTTTTTTTTGCAAAGTGACCGTCCTTTCCACAATTAAAACATGTACCCTTAGCATTTTATTGCTGCATAGCTGCAGCCATTAAATTAGCATTAAAAGAGGTAGTGCCCACATCTTGACACTTCCGTATCATTTCAGTGGTTGTCATAGTCCTTTTATTCTCTGCCAAGGCTCTTTGGCAGTCCTGATTGCAATTATCATATGCAAGTTGTTTCACCAGTATAATTCCGGCCGTATGATCCCCTACACTCTTCTGTATTGCCATAGTTAATCTACTACCAAATTGTTCAAAAGGTTCAGACGGCCCTTGTAAAATCTTTGTAAAACTGGAGTTCGTCTCTCCCTTAGCTGGCAGCTTCTGCCAAGCTGTTTTTCCCGCTATCATGATTTGCTGATAGGCTTGAAGTGTGTATGTGAGATGGTTGTTTGCTTTTTTAAAACCATAATTACAGCGGTCTGTCACGATAGGCCCACCCGGTCGCACCAAGTGGAAAAGCAGAAAGTTCCGGGGGGGCGGGGGGGGCAGGGCGGTGGCCGGAGCTGGAGTTAAGGAGTGGGAAGGGAGAGGAGGTGGGGGTGGCTCTGCTGGCCAGTCCTGGGGATGGAGACCCCAACCCCCGGGCCCAGGGATCAAGGGTCAAAGGCCAGCGGGGTACCGCCGAATGGGGCTGCGTGGACCCTCCACGTATATGCCTGTCGGTCCGTGTGTATGCGCAAGCCTGGGTATTCAATGACAGGGAAAACAGTGAGAAAATCTAGAGGAATGTCTTGGTCTTGCTCTGAGGCTGTTATAATAGCCTTCTGGAGTGGGGTGGGGCTGTTTAGTTTCACTGTGACTGGAGACCAGGGATCCTGTCTTTCCTCCTTCAAAAAGGAAGAATCTACTTCGGGCAGAGGTGGTGGGAAATGAAAATCCTCAAGATTGGGATATATCTTGGCGGCCGACGGGAGTGGCAGGTGGGGAGGCAAATCTGGCCCTGCTGCGGTATCAACCTTAAGGACCCTATGAACTAAAGGTACTTGATTCTCAGGAGTAACACAAATCTTCAAGACATTCCATATAGAAAAAGCTGCAACAGGGAAAGAGCTAGGGCCTTCTTGTCTATATCTTTCACTCATCTGTTTCCCGACCACTTTCCACTGTTCTAAGTCAATAACCCCTTCCTTCGGAAACGATGGACAACACTTCTCGACACATTCCAAAAATTGTTCTATCTGTTGTTTAGTGATGATCAACCCTCTCTCCTTAACCACCTTCTTAAGCAAATTCACGTACTGTTCCCTATCTTTAAAGTGTACTTGGCCCACCCCTGCTGCGGAAAGTTTCAGGTCGGGCGACCCCGCGGTTAGCCTGGTGAATATAAGAAATTCCCTTACCTTTGTGATTCAGTGGAGCTCCGTGTTGTAAGGCGCTGAGTCACTCCTTCCTCTTGTGTCCCTGTGTTCGGGCGCCAAATGCCAGCATTTGGCGTGATGAGTGCTCAGTGAAGAAAATAGAGAGGGGAGAAAGAGTGGGCCAGGCGAGTCTAAGGCTCATGGCAATAGACTAGTTTATTTCACTGTATCAGTTCGTTTTATACAGTACCCATAACAATGATTAATCTTCCAGTCAAGGTTCAGTTGTTTTTACATCCAATGCTTAGACCTCAGCTCTTTGGCAAAGACTATGTTCCTTCTTATCCTGTTCAAGGTCCCGGAGGGATGTTTGTCTTAGACCAGCGTGCCCTGAGCCTTGCTCAGGTGGGCCAGAGGGGATAGGACACAAGCCCAGTCCCTTAGCTTCTCTCGCCAGTCCTGCAACACAGAACTAATCTCACTCCAGTTTGCACCCACCCTCCTTTGCCTCCCAGGCCTGGCTCTGAATCCTTCTGGTTCCAGTTTGGGTCCCCCCACCTTTCCCTTTCACGCATGATCCCGAACTCTTCTCGATCCAGTTTAGGTCCTCTAGCCTTTGCTTTCCAGACTGAGTCCCGAATGTTTCTCGTTACAGTTTGGGCCTGCCCACCTTTGCAGGCCTGGCACCTTCCCCTTCTCATTCCACTTTGGGCCTCTCCGCCTTTGCCTTCTAGGCCTTCTAGGCCTGGCTACGTCCGCTTCTCATTCCAGTTTGGGTTCCCCTGCCTTTACCCTCTAGACCTGTCCCTAATTCATTCTCATTCCTGTTTGGGTCCTCCTGGCTTTGCCTTCTAGGCCTGGCCCCAAACACTTCTCATTCCAGTTAGCCACCTTCCCCCCCACCCCCACCCTACTCTTGCCTTGCAGACCTGGCCACGAAAGGTTTTCGTTGCAGATTGTGCCCCCCACTTTTGCCTTGCAGGCCTTCCCCCCAACCCTGCTTCTCTTCCCGAAACTGGCCCTGAAACCTTTAGTTCCAGTATAGTTCCAGTATAAGCCTTTGCCTTCCACACCTGGCTCCAAACTCTTCTCTTTGCCTTTTGGAACCCTCTACCTTGCCTTCTAGACCTGCCTCTAACCCTTCTCCTTCCAGTTTGGGGCTCCCAGACCTTGAATTTCAGGCCTGGACCCCGCCCCTCCTTGATACGTGCTTGGCCTCGATCCCTCCTCCTTCCAGTTTGGGTCCCCCACTTTCGTCTTGCAGACGTGGCCCTGAACCCTACTAGGTCAGGTTTGGGGCCCCCAGCCTTTGACAACCAGGCCTGTACCTCAATCCTTCTGATCCAGACCTGGACCCAAACGGACCCTTCTCATTCCAGTTTGCCCCACCCCACCTTTGCCTTCCAGGTCTGAAACCCAGCCATTCTTGATCCAGGCCTGGCACCGAACCCTTCTCGTTCAAGTTTGGGCCCCCCGGCCTTTGCCTATCAGGCCTGGACCCCAACCCTTCTCATTCCAGGTTGGGCCACCCGACTTTCCATTGCAGGCCTCACCCCGAACCTTTCTCATTCCAGTTTGGGTTGACCCGCATTTGCCTTCTAGACCTGGCAAGGAATCTTTCTCGTTTTGGTTGCCGCCCACCCCCGCCTCACCCCCCACGATTGCCTTGCAGACCTGGCCCAGAACCCTTCTTGTTCCAATTTGTGTTGCCCCGTCTTTGCCTTGCAGGCCTGTCCCCCACTTCTTCTTCCAGTCCTGGCCCCCATCCCTTCTCGTTCCAGGCCTGGCCCTGAACCCTTCTCGTTACAGTTTGGGCTCCTCTGCCTTTGCTTTCTAGGTCTGGCCCTGAACCCTTCTCATTCCAGTTAGGGCCCCCCACTGCCCTTGCCTTGCAGTCCTGGCCCTGAAGCCTTCTCGTTCCAATTTAGGCCTCCCCACCTTAGCCTTCCAGACCTGGCCCCGAACCCTTCTTGTTCCAATTTGGGCCCCTAGCCTTTACCTTCTACATCTGTCCCCGAACCGTTCTCACTCCAGTTTGGGCCCCACTGCCTCCCCTGCAAGCCTAGCCATGAAGCTTCATCATTCGCCTTTCAGACCTGGCCCTGAACACTTCTCGTTTTAGGTTAGGTCCCCGACTTTGCCTTCCAGACCTGGCCCCACACCCTTTACATTTCAGTTTGGCTCCCCCGTCCTTTGCCCTCCAGTCCTGGCCCTGAACCTTTCTCGTCCCAATTTGGGAACCCTTGCCTTTGATTTCCAGATTTGGCCCTTAACGCTGCTCGTTCTAGTTTGGGCCCCACCACCTTTGCCTTCTAGGTTTGGCCCCAAACCATTCTCGTTCCAGTTAGGGTCCCTCTTCTTTGCCTTGCAGGCCTGGCCCCGAATCCTTCTCAATTCACTCCCGGCTCCCCCCTGCCCCCGCCACCCTCCCGGCCTATGACTTTCATTCTTCTCCCCGAAACTCTTCCTGTTCCAGTTTGAGCTCCCCGCCATTGCATTCCAGACATGACCCTGAACCCTTCTTGTTCCAGTTTGGGCCCCCTGCCTTAGCCTTCCAGACCTGGCCCCAAAACCTTTTTGTTCCAGTTTGCCCCACCCCCCTATCTGGCCAAGCAGACCTGTCCCCCAACCCTTCTCATTCCAGTTTGGGTCCCCCCACCTTTGCCTTCCAGGCCTGTCCCCCAACCCTTCTCTTTCCAGGCCTGGCCCCAACCCTTCTCGTTCCTGGCCTGGCCCCAAACGCTTCTTGTCCAGTTTGGGCTCCACTCCTTTGCCTTCTGGACCTGGTCCCCAAACCCTTCTCGTTCCAGTTTGGGCCCCTCGCCTTTGCCTTGCAGGCCTGGTCCAGAACCCATCTCTTTCCATTTTGGGCTACCCGTCTTTGCTTTTCCTTCCCGGCCTTGCAGGCCTAGGCCCCAAGCCTTCTCATTTCAGACCTGGTCCTGAACCCTTCTCGTTCCAGCTGGGTTCCTCCAGCCTTTTCCTTGCAGGCCTGGCCCTGAACCCTTTTTGTTCCAGTTTGGGCTCCTCCTCCATAGTCCTATACATCTAGCCCTGAATTCTTCTCCTCCCAGTTCTGGTCTCCCTGCCTTTGCCATTCAGGCCTGGCCCCAAACCCTTCTTGGTCTGGTTTGGGCTCCCCAGGCTTTGCCTTCCTGGCATGGCTCCAAACGCATCTGGTTCCAGTTTGGGATCCCCCACCTTTGCCTTCCAAGCCTGGAATTCAAGACTTCTCATTCCAGTTTGGGCCCCCATACGTTGGCCTTGAAGGTCTGGCCCCTAACCCTATTACCCAGGCCTGGCCCCGAAAATGACTTTTTCCAGTTTGGGCACCCCCATCTTTGCCTTCCAGGCCAGGCACGGAACCCTTCTCGTTCCAGTTTGGGCGCCCCCTCCTTTGCTTTGCAGGATTGGATCTCAGACCTTCTCGTTCCAGACTTGGCCCTGAACCCTTATTGTTCCAGTACGGGTCCCCCAGCCTTTGCCTTCCAGTCCTGGACCCCAACAATTCCCGTTCTGGTTTGGGGGCCCCGGCCATTGCCTTACAGGCCTGGCCCTGAATCCTTCTTGTTCAAGTATGGGTCCCCCTGCCTTTGCCTTCCAGCCCTGGCCCAAGACCCTTCTAGTTCCAGACCTGGCGCAGAAACCTTCTGGTTCCAGTTCGGGCACCCTGCCTTTGCCTTTCTGGCATGGCCACGAACCCTTCTTGTTCCAGGCCTGGCCACGGACCCGTCTCAATCCAGTTTGGGCCACCCAGCCTTTGCCTTCCAGACCTGATCTCGAATCCTTCCCATTCCAGTTTGGCACCCCCACCCAACTTTTCCTTTCAGGCCTGGCCCCCAACGCTTCTCGTTACCGACCTGGCCGTGAACACTTTTCATTCTAAGATGGGACCCTGCCTCGGCGTTCCAGGACTGGCCCTGAGCCCTTCTCATTCCAGTTTGTGTTCCCCTACCTTTGCCTTCCAGACCTGGCCCGAATCCTTCTCCTTCTAGTTTGGGCCTCCACACCTTTGCTTTGCAGGCCTGTCCTCCAACACTCTGTCATTCCTGGCATGGCCCCGAACCTTCTCGTTCTAGTTTGGGTGCACCAGACTGTGCCTTCCATAGCTGGCCCCGACGCCTCACGTTCTAGTTTGGGTCTCCCGCCTTTTCCTTAGAGATCTGGCCCCGAAACCTTATCATTCCAGTTTGGGCCCCCCGCCACTGTTTTCCAGACCTGGCCCCAATAACCTCTCATTCCAGTTCGGGCGCCTTCGCCTTTGCCCTCCAGGACTGGCCCAGAACAATTCTCATTCGGTTTGCACCCCACCTCTTTTGCCTCCCAGGCCTGACCCTGAACCCTGCTCGTTCCAGTGTGGGCCCCCATGCCTTTGCCTTCCAGGACTGGCCCCGCACCCTTTACATTCAAGTTGGGGCTCCATGCCTTTGCATTTCAGACCTTACCCTGAACCATTCTCTTTCCAGTTTGGGCCCCACCGCCTTTGCCTTCCAGTCCTGGCCCGAACCCTTCTCGTTCCAGTTTGGTATCCCCTGGCCTTTGCCTTACCTACCTGGTCCTGAACCCTTCTTGCTCCAGTTTGGGATCCAGCGCCTTTGCGTTCAGGGCCTACTCCCGAACTCTTCTCATTCCAGTTTGGGTTTTCCAACCTTTGCCTCCCAGACCAGGCCCCCAACTCTTCTCATTGCAGGGTTGGGCTCCAACCCTTCTCGTTCCAGTTTGGGCCTCCCGCCTTTGCTTTTCAGACCTGTCCCTGAACCTTTCTCGTTCCAGTTTGGGACCCCTGACTTTTCCTTCCAGGCCTGGTCCCCAACCCTTCTCGTTCCAGACCCGGCCCTGAACCCTTCTCGTTCTAGTTTGGTCTTCCACCTCCTTTGACTTCCTGGCCTGGCCCCGAACTCTTCTCCTTCCAGTTTGGTCACACCAGCATTTGCCTTGCAGCCCTTCCCCCGAATCCTTATCATTCCAGTTTGGGTCCCCCCAACCTTTGCCTTCCTGACCTGACCCCAAGCCCTTCCTTTGCCTTTGCCTTTGCCTTTGCCTTTGCGTTTAGTCCTGGACCAAAATACTTCTCGATCCGAGCCTGGCCATAAACACTTCTCGTTCCAGTTTGGGTCGTATGCCTTAACCTACTGCACCTGGTCCCGACCCTTCTCGTTCCAGCTTGGGCATCCCCGAACTCTTCTTGTAACAGTTTGGATCGCTGCGTATTTGTCTTCCAGAGCTGGCCCAAACCCTACTCGTGTCATTTGGTGTCCCCGTGCCTTTGCCTGGCAGGCCTGACTCCCATTCCTTTTCGTTCCAGACCTGGCCCTGAATTCCTCTTGTTCCAGTTAGGGTCCCCTGCCTTTGCCTTCCAGGCGTGGCCCTGAACCCTTCTTGTTCCTGGTTGGGCCCCACCGCCTTTACCTTCCAAGACTGGCCTAGAACACTTCTTGTTCCAGTTTGGGCTCCCTACCTTGGCCTTCCAGACCTGGCCCAGAACCATTCCCGTTCCAGCTTGGTGCCCCTGGCCTTTGCCTTACCGTCCTGGTCCTGAACCCTTCCATCTTCAGTTTGGGCCCCCCTCTTTGTCTTCCAGACTTGACCCCAAGCACTTATTATGCTTTGGGGCCCCTGCGCCTTTGCCTTGCAGGCCTGGTCCCCAACCCTTCTCGTTCCAGGCCTGGACTCAAACCTTTCTCGTTTTAGTTTGTGCCCCTGGTCTTTGCCTTACAGACTTGACCCTGAGCCCTTCTTGTTCCAGTTTGGGCCCCACTGCCTTTGCCTTGCAGGCCTGGCCCCAAGCCCCTCTTTTTCCACTTAGGGCACCCCCTCCTTTGCCTTGCAGGATTGACCCGGAAACCTTCTCGTTCCAGTATGGGTCTCCTGACCTTGGCTTTCCCAACCTGGCCCCCTAAACCTTCTCATTCCATTCCTGGCCCCCAACCCTTCTTGCTCCAGTTTTGGTCTCCCTGACTTTGCCTTGCAGGCCTGGTCCCCAACCTTTCTTATTCCAGACCTGGCCCCGACCCCTTCTCGTTCCAGTTTGGGTCCCCATCTTTGCCTTACAGACTTGGCCCTGAACCCTTCTCATTCCAGTTTGGCCCTCCGGCTTTTGCCTTGCAGGCCTGCGCTGAACACGTCTGGTTCCAGATTGCCCCCCATGCCTTTCTCTTGCAGGCCTGGTCCAGAACTATTCTCTTTGCAGTTTGCACCCAGCCTCCTTTGCCTTCCAGGCCTGGTTCTGAACCCTTCTTGTTCCAGTTTGAGTCTCCCCGCCTTTCCCTTTCACTCATGACCCCGAACCCTTCTCGATCCAGTTTGAGTCATTTAGCCTTTGCTCTCCAGACTTAGCCCCGAACGTTTCTCGTTCCAATTTGGGCCTCCCCACTTTTGCAGGTCTGGCACTGAACCTTTCTCATTCCAATTTGGGCCTCTCCGCCTTTGCCTTCTACCCCTTCTAGGCCTGGTTACATACCCTTCTCATTCCAGTATGGGTTCCTCTGCCTTTACCTTCTAGACCTGTCCCCAATTCCTTCTAATTCTTGTTTGGGTCCTCCTGCCTTTGCCTTCTAGGCCTGGCCCCAAACACTTCTCATTCTAGTTAGCCACCTTCCCCCCCCTCCCCCAACACCCACTTGCCTTGCAGACCTGGCCACGAAACGTTCTCACTGCAGGTTGTGCCCCCAACATTTGCCTTGCAGACCTTCCCCCCAACTCTGCTTCTGTTCCCGAACCTGGCCCTGAAACCTTTAGTTCCAGTATATGTCCTGCCGCCTTTGCCTTCCAATGTGGCTCCGTACCCTTCTCCTAGCCTTTTGGAACCCTCTACTTTGCCTTCCAGACCTGGCCTCGAGCCCTTCTCTTTCAAGGATGGGCACACCCGGCGTTCGCCTTCCAGACCTGGCCCGAATACCTCTCTTCCGGTTTGGGCCCCCCAGCCTATGCCTCGCAGGCCTGGCCCTCCACCCATCTTGTTCCAGGCATGGCTCTGAACCCTTCTCGTTCCAGTTTAGGCCCCCCTGCCTTTGCCTTCATTATCTGGCCTTGAGACTTACTCGTTCCAGTTGGGGGCCCCAGATTATACCTTACAGACCTGGCCTCATGACCTTCTCCATCCAGTTTGGGTCCCCCTGCCTTTGCCTTGTAGGCCTGGCCCCGAACTCTTCTCAATCCAGTTTGCCTCCCCACCCCCACCGACTTTACCTTCCAGACTTGGCCCCGAAACCCTCTCATTCCAGTTTGGCCCCTCCGCCATTGCCTTCCAGACCTGCCTCCAACCCTTCTCCTTCCAGTTTGGGGCTCCCAGACCTTGAATTTCAGGCCTGGACCCCAACCCTCCTTGATCCATGCTTGGCCTCGACCCCTCCTCCTTCCAGTTTGGGTCCCTCACCTTTGTCTTGCAGACGTGGCCCTGAACCCTAGTAGTTCAGTTTTGGGCCGCCCCAGCCTTTGACACCCGGGCCTGTACCCAAACGGACTCTTCTCGTTCCAGTTAACCCCACCCCACCTTTGCCTTCCAGGTCTGAACCCCAACCCTTCTTGATCCAGGCCCGGCACCGAACGCTTCTTGTTCCAATTGGAGGCCCCGGCCTTAGCCTGTCAGCCCTGGACCCCAACCCTTCTCATTCCAAGTTGGGTCACCCGACTTTGCATTGCAGGCCTGGCCCCCAACCTTTCTTCAGTTTGGGTTGACCCACCTATGCCTTCTAGACCTGGCCACGAATCAATCTCGTTTAGTTTGCCGTCCACCCCCACCCCACCCCCCAGGATTGCCTTGCAGACCTAGCCCGGAACCCTTCTCGTTCCAATTTGTGTTGCAACGTCTTTGCCTTGCATGCCCGTCCCCCACCTCTTCTTGATCCAGTCCTGGCCCCCAGCCCTTCTTGTTCCAGGCCTGTCCCCAAACCCTTCTAGTTCCAGTTTGGGCCCCGCCGCCTTTGTCTTCCAGACATGGCCCCAAACCCTTCTCTTTGCACTTCGGAACACCCTCCTCTGCCTTCCAGACCTGGCCCCAAGCCCTTCGCTTTCAAAAATGCCCCCCCTCAACCCTGGCCTTCCAGACCTGGTACAAATCCTTCTTGTTCCAGTTTGGGTCTCCCATCATTTGCTTGCAGGCCTGGCCCCCAACCCTACTCGTTCCAGTTTGGGGCTCCCAGTCTTGGAATTTCAGGCCTGGACCCCAACCCTTCTTGATCCATGCTTGCCCTCGAACCCTCCTCCTTCCAGTTTGGGTCCCCCCGGCCTTTGCTTTGCAGACGTGGCCTTGAACCCTTCTAGTTCAGGTTTGGGCCCCCAGCCTTTGACATACAGGCCTGCGCCCCATTCCTTCTGATCCAGGCCTGGCGCTGAACCCTTCTCGTTCCACTTTGGCCCCTCCCCTGCCTTTGTCTTCTAGGACTGACCCCGAAAGCTTTTTGCTCCAGTTTTGGTCCCCCCGCCTTTCCCTTCCAGACCTAGCCCTGATCCCTTCCCTTTCTAGTTTGGCCCCCCCTGCCTTTGCCGCCAGGCCTGGAAACCAACCCTTCTCGTTCCCGTTTGGACCCTCTGCCTTTGCCTTCCAGACATGGCACCTAATGCTTCTCATTCCAGTTGGAGTCCCCCTGCCTTGGCCTCTCGGTTAAGTATGGGTCTCCCCACCTTTGCCTTCCAGTCCTGACCCCCAAACCTTCCAGTTCTAGTCCTGGCCCTGAACCCTTCTCCTTTCACTTCGGGCCACCCTGACATTGACTTCCAGGCCTGGCCCCGAACCCTTTTTATTCCAGTTTTGGTCCCTCTGCCTTTGACTTGCAGACCTGGCCCTCAAGCCTTCTCATTCCAGCCCTGGCCTGAAACCTTCTCGTTCCAGTATGGGTCCCGCCACCTTTGCCTGGTCCCAGATCTGGCCCTGAACTCTTCTTATTCTAGTTTGGAGCCTCCACACTTTTGCCTTGCAGGAATGGTTCAGAAGCCTTCTCTTTCCATTTTGGGCTCCCCATTTTGGCCTTGTAGGACTGGTTCAAAAGCCTTCTCATTCCAGGCCTGGCCCCGAATCCTTCTCGTTCTAGTTTGGGTCCCCCTGCTTTTTCCTTTCAGATCTGGCCCCCAACACTTCTCGTTCCAGACCTGGTCCTGAACCCTTTCCATTCCAGGATGAAACCCCGCCTTGGCCTTCCAGACCTGGCCCGAATCCTTCTTATTCCAGTTGAGCTCCCCAGCCTTTGCTTTGCAGGCCTGCCCTCCAACTCTTCTCGTTCCTGGCATGGCCCCGAACCCTTCTCGTTCCAGTTTGGACTCCCCAGGCTTTACCTTCCATACCTGTCCCCTAGCCCTCCTTGTTCCAGTTGCAGCCCACCAGACTGTGCCTTCCAGACGTAGCCCCAACGCCTCTCATTCTAGTTTGGGACTCCCGCCTTTGCCTTCCAGGCCTGGCCCTGAACACTTCTCGTTCCAGTTTGAGTTCCCCTGCCTTTGCCTTACAGTCCTGGCCCTGAACCCTTATCGTTCTAGTTTAGGCCCCCCACCACTGCCTTCCAGACCTGGCCCCCAAAGCATCTTGTTTCAGTTTGAGCCACCGCAACTTTGCCTTCCAGGCCTGACCCAGAACTATTCTAATTCCAGTTTGCACCCACCCTTCTGTGTCTCCCAGGCCAGGCCCCAAACCCTTCTCGTTCCAGTCTGGGTCCCGTGCCTTTGCCTTCCAGACCTGTCCCTGAAGCCTTCTCGTTCCAATTTAGGCCTCCCCACCTTAGCCTCACACACCTGGCTCTGAACCCTTCTCGCTCCAGGTTAGACCCCACCGCCTTTGCCTTCCAGACTTGGCCCCAAACACTTCTTGTTTCAATTTGGACCCCCCAGCCTTTGCCTTCCAGTCCTGGCCCCAAACTCTTCTCGTTCCAGTTTGGGCCCCCCAGACTTTACCTTCCACACCTGTCCTCGAACAGTTCTCATTCCAGTTTGAGGCCCCCTGCCTCTGCCCTGCAGGCCTGGCCATGAAGCATTATCATGCGCCTTTCAGACCTGCCCCTGAGCCCTTCTCGTTTCAGGTTAGGCCCCCCGCCTTTGCCTTCCAGACCTGGCCCCGCCCCCTTTACATTCCAGTTTGCCCCCCCGCCCCGTCCTTTGCCCTCCAGGCCTGGCCCTGAACCTTTCTCGTTCCAGTTTGGGAACCCTTGCCATTGACTTCCAGACTTGGTCCCTAACGCTTCTCATTCTAGTTTGGGCCCCACCACCTTTGCCTTCTAGGCTTGGCCCAGAATCTTTCTCGTTCCAGTTTTGGTTTTCTCATCTTAGCCATCCAGTCCTGGCCCTGAACATTTCTTGTTCCAGTTTGTGTCCTCTCACTTTGGGCTTGTAAGCCAGGCCCCCACCCTTCTCATTCCAGGCCTGGCCCTGAACCCTTCTTGTTCCAGTTTGGGCCCCTCGCTTTTGCCGTTCAGCCCTGGCCCAGAACCTTCTCATTCCAGCTGGGGACCCCCGGCCATTGTCTTGCAGACCTGGCCCCCAACCCTTCTCATTCCGGCTCTGGCCCCAAACCCTTTTCGTTAACAATTTGGCCCACAATGGGGTTGCCTTCCAGACCAGGCCCCTAACCATTCTCATTCCAGTTTGGGTCCCCCCACTTTGGCCTTTAAGGCCAAGCCCCAAACACTTCTCGTTCCAGTTTGAGGCCCCACGCCTTTACCAAGCATTCCTGGCCCCCATCCCTTCTTGTTCCAGGCCTGCCCCTGAGCCCTTTTCGTTCCAGTTTTGGTCCCCCAGCCATTGTCTTCCAGGCCTGGCCCTGAACCCTTCTTCTTCCTGGCCTGACCCCCAGCCATTTCCTTCCAAGCCTGACCCCCAAACCTTCTCTTTCCAGTTTTGGCCCACCAGCTTTTGCCTTCAAGACCGGGCCCTGAAACATTCTCATTCCAGTTTGGGCCCTCCGCCTTTGCCTTCTAGACCTGCCCCCAACACTTCTCGTTCCTGTTTGACCTGTCCAGTCTTTGCATTCCAGGCCAGGACCCCAACCCTTCTAGATCCATGCCTGGGCCCGAATCCTTCTCATTTTAGTGTGAGTCCCCCTGCCTTTGCATTCCAACCTGGCACCCAACCCTTCTCGTTCCAGTTTGGGCCCCCCATCCAGGCTTGTACCCCAACCCTCCTGATACAGACCTGGATCAACAGCTTTCAAGTTCCAGTTTGCCTCTCCCTGCCTTTGCCTTCCAGGCCTGGACCCCATCCCTTCTCTTTCCAGGTGGGGCCACCCGCCTTTGCATTGCAGGCCTGTTCCCCAACACTTCTTGTTTCAGACCTGGCCCTGCATCCTTCTTGTTCCTGTTTGGACCCCCCTTCCAGACCTGCCCCTGAACCCTTCTTGTTCCAGTTTGGGCACCCCCGTCTTTGCCTTCCAGGGCTGGCGCAAACCCTTCTTGTCCTCGTTTGGGTCCACCCATCTTAGCCTTGCAGGCCTGGCATCCAAAACTTTCTCATTTCAGACCTGTCCCTGAACTCTTCTTGTTCCAGTTTGGGGCCCCCCACCTTTACCTTCCAGACCTGGCTCTAAACACTTTTGTTCCAGTTTGCTGCCCCTCCCTCCCCCCAACCTTTGCCTTCCAGACCTGGCCCCAAGCCCTTCTTATTCCATTTTGGGTCCCCCAGCTTTTGCCTTACAGGCCTGTCCCTGAACACTCTCGTTCCAGTTTGGGCCCCCCGCCGTCCTTAGCCTTCCAGACCTGGCCCCGAACCCATCTGGTTCCACTTTGGGTCCCCTCACCTTAGCCTTCCAGACCTGGCCCAAAACACTTCTCGATCCACTTTGGGGCCCCCCAGCCTTTGCATTGAAGGCCTGACTCTCAACCCTTCTTGTTCCAGGGTGGGCCCTGAACCCTTCTTCCAGTTTGGGCCCTCCACCTTTGCCTTCCAGACCTGGCCCTGAAGCCTTCTCGTTCCAGTTTGGATCCACCGCCTTTGCGTTGCAGGCCTAGCCCCCAACCTTTCTCATTCAAGGCCTGGCCCCGAATCCTTCCCATTCCAGTTTGGGACCCCCTGCCTTTGCCTTCCAGACTTGGCCCCGATCTCTTCTCGTTCCAGTTTGGGTTGCCCCGCATTTGCCGTCCAGAACTGGACCCGAACACTTCTTGTTCCAGTTTGGGGTCCCCTGCCTTTGCCATTCCAGGCCTGGACCTAAACCCTTCTCGTTGCATTTTGCCCCCCCACCCACTTTGCCTTCCAGTCCTGGACCCCAACCCTTCTTGTTCCTTGTTCCATGCCTGGCCTTGAACACATCTCATTCCAGCTTGAGTTTTCTGGCCTTTGTCTTGCAGGCCTGGCCCCCAACTCTCTCGGTCCAGGCTTGGCCCCGAACCCTTCTCGTTCCAGTGTGGGCCCTCCTGCGTTTGTCTTCCACACCTGGCCCTAAACCCTACTCATTCCAGTTTGTCCCCCCAGACTTTGCCTTCCAAACATGGCCCCGAACTCTTCTATTTCCACTTTGGGCCCCCTCAAAGCCTTCCAGACCTGGCCCCAAACCCTTCGGGTTCCAGTTTGGGCCACCCCTCCTTTGCCTTCCAGGCCTGGCCCTGAACCTTTCTCGAACCAGTTTGGGTTCCCCCGCATTTGCCTTGCAGGTCATGCCCTGAACCCTTCTCTTTCCAGTTTGCCCGCCCCCTCCCACCTTCGCCTTGCAGACCTGGACCTGAACGCTTCTCGTTCCAGTTTGAGCCACCCCTCATTTGCCTTCCAGGACTGGGACCCCATACCTTCCTTGAACCAGTTTGGGTTCCCCTGTGTTTGCCTTGCAGGCCTTGCCCTGAACCCTTCTCTTTCCAGTTTGGGCCCCCCGCCTTTGCCTTGCAAGCCTGGTCCCCAACCCTTCTCTTTCTGGTTTGGGTACTCACTACTATGCCTTCCAGGCCTGGCTCCAAACCCTTGTCATTCCATTTTGGGCCACCACGCCATAGTCTTCCGGACCTGGACCTGAACACTTCTCGTTCTAGTTTGGGCCTCCGGATTTAATGTTGGTATTTGTTGGTATTTGTTAAGCCCTTACTATGTGCCGAGCACTGTTCTAAGCGCTGGGGTAGACACAGGGGAATCAGGTTGTCCCAAGTGGGGCTCACAGTCTTCATCCCCATTTTACAGATGAGGTAACTGAGGCACCGAGAAGTGAAGTGACTCACCCAAAGTCACACAGCTGACAAGTGGCAGAGCTGGGGTTCGAACCCATCACCTCTGACTCCAAAGCCTGGGCTCTTTCCACTGAGCCACGATTTGACACCTGGCCCTGAATGTTTCTCATTCTACTTTGGGCCCTCTGCCTTAACCTTCCACACCTGGTCATGAACCCTTCTCGTTGCAATATAGACCCCACCGCCTAGCCTTCCAGGCCTGGCCCCCAACCCCTCTCATTCCAGTTTGGGCCTCCGCACCTTTGCTTTCCACATGTGGCCCTGAACACTTCTTGTTCCAGTTTAGTCCCCACTGCCTTTAACTTCCAGGCCTGGCCCCAATCCCTTATTGTTCCATTTTGAGCCACCCCAAATTTGCCCTCCAGGATGGGCCCGAAGCCTTCTCATTCCAGCTTGGGTCCCCTGCGTTTGCCTTGCAGATCTAGCCCCGTACACTTCTCGTTTCAGTTTGCCCCTCCCCCACAACCCCGCATTTACCCTACAGGCCTGGCCATGAACTTGATCTTTCCAGTTTGGGCCCCCCACGTTTGCCTTCCAGACCTGGCCCCAAACCCTTGTCGTTCCAGTTTGGGCCTGTTCCAAGGTGACCCTGGGGTACTGACCATCTCAAGGTCAAATGCTATCTCCTGACCTCCTGAACCAGCAGGCGGAACTCGGAGGTGAGGGTGGGACACCGCCCCCACAGCCGAAACTGCCAGATTGACAGCCCAAGCTGGGAATACAGAAGGTGTCCCTTGCCCCCGTGACAATCAAATTAGGAATGGAGGAGGGGGGAGGGCAGAGATTCGATAAATTGAGACCGGAAGCTGGAATGACCTAAGAGCACAGGTGATAAATACCTGCGGCCTCTAACCTTCTGTGCAGAGGAATAGGACTTGCAGCAGGCGGCTGTAGGTCGCCTCTGTCCAGAGTGCGAGAAGGCCGCTCTGCCTGCACCAAGTGAGGAGCTGTGGGATGGGTGAGTGTCCAGTTCTGCTGAACGCTCGTGGGGTGGTGAAGCATCTGGCTTCACATGGGTATATAACGTTTAAATGGATTTGATGTCTAAGTGGGTGCCTCCCCAGTGGGACGTGAATATGGTGGGAGCTAGCCACCTCACCAAGTGCGAGTAACCATAAGTGGGTAACGTATAACTGGGTTTAACGTGTAAGTGTATGTAACTAATAAGTGTATGTAACTCATTCGTGTTTAACGCATAAGTATATTTAACGCAAAGGTGGATTCCTCCTGGGTAGGGCGAGCACATGGTGGGAGCCAGCTGTCTCACCACATTGTGAGTAAATCATAAGTGGACTTGGGTGTCCGGCCACATGCAAGTAACATACCAGTGTATTCCTCCCGTTAGGGATGCTTTAACACCATATTTTTTCCAAAGGGGAAGGTCGATTTGTCACGTCTAAATAATTAATTAATTCAATTCGCCCCGTGGAATAAAGTCTATACAAAACTCAGGTTTTCCATCCCCGGCCTCTCTCTCTTTCTCTCTCTCGCCACGCCGATTCCGAAAGAACCTCTCCCCAGCGAAGGATGATAGGGCCCCACCGCCTTTACCTCACAGACCTGGCCCTGATCCCTTCTCATTCCAGTTTGTGTTTTCCAGCCTTTGCCTTGCAGGCCTAGCATAACCTTTCCCATACCCTAACCCTTTTCCCAGCCTAACCTTTTCCAATAGCCAATTCTTCTCCCTGTCCTAACCTTTTACCTTGGCCTACACTCTTCCCTGACCTAATCTTTTCCCGTGGCCTAACCTTTTCCCCTAGCCTTAACATTTCCCTTAATCTAAACTTTCACCTACCCTAACATTTTCACGTAGTCTGATGTTTTTGCCATGCCCAACCTTTTCCCTTGTCCTATCCTTTCCCCTGGTCTAACCTTTTCCCTTAACCTGAACTTTACACCTAGCCTTACCTTTTCCCATGAGCTAACCTTTCCCTTGGCCTAAACTTTCAGCTAGCCTAACCTTTTCCCCTTGCCTAACCTTTCTCCTTGGCCTAAACTTTCCCCTTAGCATAACCTATTCCCCAGCTTAAACTTTACCCATGGCCTAACATTTTACCCTGACCTAAGCTTTTCCCTAGCGTAACCTTTGCCTTAACCTAAACTTTACACCTTACCTAACCTTTTCCCAAACCCTAAACTTTCCCCTCGCCTAACCTTTTCCCATAACGTAATCTTTGTCCATGGCCTAATCTTTTCTCCTAACCTAACATTTCCCCTAACCTAACTTTACACTTTGCCTAACTGTAACGACACATGCCGTTGAGTTGCTCAGATTCCAGAAAAGGAAGCAGACCACGCCAGTCAGGCTTAGTGAGATATCTATAAAAGTGGTTTATTTGGGGAAGTTATTTAGGGGACAGCCCTGGGTGGTGGCAGGATACAGGAGACACACCACTCCCCGCCTAGCTTTATATGCCACCCCTTTATATGCCGCATGACATCACTACAAAAACAAAACAGCTTACATAAGGTGTTCACCTGCCCGGATGCCCAGGGTGCATACCATAACAGCGTAGGTGTAGCAGTGCACATGACTCTGCCTTGAGACTGTGGCAGGTCAGAGCCGGGACACAATCACCCCTACATTAACCTTTTCATATAGCCTAACCTTTCCACTCGCCCAAACTTTTGCCCTAGCCTAACCTTTCCCATCACCTAATCTTTTCTCCTAGCCTAACTTTTTCCCATAGCCTAACCTTTTCCCATCATCTAATCTTTTGTCCTAGCCTAACTTTTTCCTGTAGCCTAACCTTTTCCAATAGCCTAATCTTTTCTCCTAGCCTAACCTTTTCCCCGGCCCTAAACTTTTCCCCTGCCCTAACCTTTTCCTATGGCCTCAGCCTTTCCCCAGAGTAATCTTTTCCCCAGCCTAACCTTTTCCCTTGGCTTAACCTTTTCCCTAGCCTAACCTTTTCCCTTAACCTAACCTTTCCCCAACCTAACCTTTCTCCTAGCCTAAACTTTTCCCTTAGCTTAAACCTTTCCCCTGGCCTAAACTTCTCCCTAACCTAACCAAATCTAAACTGTACACCTTGCCTAGCATTTTCCCATAGCATAACCTTTCCCCTAGCCTAATCTTTACCTATAGTCTAACGGTTCCCCCTGGCCTAATCTTTTCTCTTAGCCTAAACTTTTCCCCTGACCTAAAGTTTTTCTCTGTCCTAACTTTTTCCCATGGCCTAAGCTTTTCCCCAGCCTAATCTTTTCCCCTAGCCTAAGCCTCTCCCTAGCCTAACCTTCTCCCTGGCCTAACCTTTACCCCTAGCATAACCTTTTCCCCCAGCCTAACCTTTTCCCTAGCCTAACCATTTCCCATAATCTAACCTCTTCCCCGGCCTAACCTTTTCCCCTAGCCTAACCTTTTCCTCTGTCCTAACCTTTTCCCTTAGCCTAACCTTTTCCACTTCCCTAACCTTTTTCCTGGATTAACCTTTCCCCTGGTCTAACCTTTGCCCTCAGCATAACCCTTGCCCGGCTTAAACTCTTTCTAACCTTTTCCCCTTGCCTAAACATTTCCCCTAACCTAATGTTTTCCACTAGTCTAACCTTTCCTCTACCATAATTTTTCCCTTAGCCTAACCTTTTCCCTGACCTAACCTTTTCCCATGGCCTAACCTTTTCCCCTGGCCTAACATCCCCTAGCCAAACCTTTCCCCATCTTTAAATGTTTCCCCTAGCCTAAGCTTTTCCCTGGGCCTTACCTTTTCCCTGACCTAACCTTTTCCCTTGGCCTAACGTTTTCCCTTAGCCTAATCTTTTCCTTTAGCCTATCCTTTTCCCCTAGCCCAATCTTTTCCCCTATCCTAACCCTTTCTCCTAACCTAACCATTTCCTATAGCCTAACCTTTTCCCATAGCCTAACTTTTTCCAATAGCCTAAACTTTACCTAGTCCTAACCTTTTCCCCTAGCCTAGAACTTTTCCCTTGCCCTAACCTTTTCCCCTTGGCTAGCCTTTTCCCCTGGCCTAACTTTTTTTACTAGCCTAAACTTTTCCCCAGCCTAATTTTTTTCCCTAGCGTAAACCTTTCCCCTAGCATAACCTTTTGCCAGGCTTACACTTTTCCCATGGCCTAATCTTTTCACCTAGCCCAATGTTTTCCACTAGCCTAACCTTTCTTCTAATTTAATTTCCTCCCTGGCCTATTTCCCCTTGTATTACCTTTTCCCCTTGTATTACCTTTTTACCTGGCTTAACCTTTTCCCTTAGCCAAACCTTTTCCCATAGCCTAACCTTTTCCCTAACCTAACCTTTTCCCCAGGCCTAACCTTTTCCCTTTGACTAACCGTTTCTCTTTGTTTAACCTTTTCCACTAGTCTAACCTTTTCTGCTATCCTAATCTTTTCTCCTAACCTAACCATTTCCCCTAGCCTAACCTTTTCCCAGGCCTTACATTTTCCCCTAGCCTAAAACCTTTCCCCTACCTTAACCTTTTCCCCTGGACTAAACTTTACTCTGGCCTAGACTTTTCCCCTGCCTAACCTTTTCCCCTAGCCTAGCCTTTTCCCACTGTCTAACCTTTTCCCCCAGCTTAACGTTTCCTCCTGGCCTCACCTTTTACTATACTCTAACCTTTTCCCCTAGCATATCATTTTCGCCTAGTGTAACCTTTCCCCCTAGCTTAACATGTCCCCTATTCTAACCTTTTCCCCTAGCCTGACCATTTCCCTAACCAAACCATTTCCCATAGCCTAACCTTTTCCCTTTCCCTAACCTTTTCCCCGGCCTAAACTTTTCCTCTAGTCTAACCTTTTCCCCTGACATAAGCCTTTTGGCAGCTAACCTTTTCCCCCAATCTAAACTTTTCCCCTAGCTTAACCTTTTTCCTCTTCCCCTAGCCAAGGCTTTTCCTCTAACCAAACCTTTGCACCTAGCCTAACCTTTTCCCATATCTTAAACGTTCCCCTGGCTCATCCTTTCCCTTAGCCTAACCTTTCCACCAGGCTAATCTTTTCCCCTGGCCTAACCTTTCCCCTACCCTATCCTTTCCTTCTGGCCTATCCTTGTCACTGGCCTAACCTTTTCCCTTAGACTTACGTTTTCCCTTAGTCTTAGGTTTTCCCTTAGTCTAACATTTTCCTTTAGCCTAACATTTTCCCTTAGTCTAATGTTTTTCCCTAGCCTAACCTTTTCCCTAGCCTTACCTTTAACGCTAGCCTAAACCTTTCCTCTAACCTAACCATTTCCCATATTCTAACCTTTTCCCCTAACCTAACCTTTTCCCCTAGCCTAACCTTTTCCCCTAGCCTAACCTTCTCCCTGGCCAAACCTTTTCCCCTAACCTAACTTTTTTCCTTGACCCTCTCTTTTCCCCTGGCCTAACCTTTTCCCGTGGCTTAACCTTTTCCCCTAACCTTTTCCCCATCTAAACTTTTCCCTTAGTCTAATGTTTTCCCCTAGCCTAACCTTTTCCCCCACCCTAACCTTCTCCACTAGCCTAACCCTTTCTCCCAGGCTAAGCTTTTCCCCTAACCTAACTTTTACACCTAGCCTACACTTTTCTCATAGCCTAACCTTTCCCCTCGACTAACTTTTCATCTAGCCCATCATTTTTCGGCTAAGCTTTTCCTCTAACCCAATTTCTACTCCTAGCCTAACTTTTTCCCGTAAACTAAACTTTACCCTTGCATAACCTTTCCCCTTGCCCTAACATTTTCCCCTGGCCTAAACTATTCCCTACCCTTAGCCTTCAGTCAACAACTAACCGTAACACCAACTCTGGACCCTCACCATAACCTAAACCGCAAGCCTAACCCTATCTGTACACCCAGTCGTAGCCCTAGGCTTACCTCTAAACACAACCATAACTCTAGCCCTAGGCCCAGCCTCAAGTCTACAATTAACCATACACTCACCCAAACCCTAACTCTAACCCCACTCTAAATCTAACTGGAAGCCTATCCTTGTATCTTTGCTTTAGGTTTAACCTGATCCTGCCCCCAACCCTCTGACCCTAAACCTAAACCTAATATTTTCCTTTAACGAACCTTAACTCTAATGGTAACTCTCACCCTAACCTTAGCCCTAGGCCTAACCTTAAGTTTCCAACTAACCCTAGCCCTATCTATCCATCATCATAAGAATAATGATAAAATTTAAAAACTGTGACATCTGTTAAGTGCTTACTCTGGACCAAGTACTGGCCGAAGCACTGAAGTTGATACAAGGGCAACAGGTTGGACAGTCAATGTCTCACATAGGGATCACTGTCTTGATCCCCATATTACAGATGAGGTAACTGAGGCACAGAGAAGTTAAGTGATTTGACCAAAATCACAAAGTGGACATGTGGCAAGATATCTCTAACACGAACCCTACCCTGCCTGGCCCCAAACCCTTGTCATTCCAGTTAGCCACCATCCTCCGCCCCACCCCCCAACCCCACACTTGCCTTACAGACCTGGCCGTGAAACGTTCTCTTTGCAGGTTGTGCCCCCATCTTTGCCTTGCAGGCCTTCCCCCAAACCCCGCTACTCTTCCTGAAAACTGGCCCTGAAACCTTTAGTTCCAGTATATGCCCCGCCGCCTTTGCCTTCCAGACTTGGATCCGAACCCTTCTCTTTGCCTTTTGGAACCCTCTACCTTACCTTCCAGACCTGGCCACGAGCCCTTCTCATTCAAGGATGGGTACACGCGGCCTTGGCCTTCCAGACCTGGTCCGAATCCTTCTCGTTTCAGTTTGGGACCCCCAGCCTTTGCCTCACAGGCCTGGCCCCCAACCCTTCTTGTTCCAGGCATGGTTCCGAACCCTTCTCGTTCCAGTTTGGGCCCCCCAACCTTTGATAACCAGGCCTGTACTTCAATCCTTCTGATCCAGACCTGGACCCAAACGGACGCTTCTCGTTCCAGTTTATCCCACCCCACCTTTGCCTTCCAAGTCTGAACCCCAACTATTCTTGATCGAGGCCTGGCACCAAACCCTTCTCATTCCAGTTTGGAGCCCCAGGCCCATGCGTATCAGACCTGGATCCGAGCCCTTCTCATTCCAGGTTGGGCCACCCCCTTTTACACTGCAGGCCTGGCCCCGAACCTTTCTTATTCCAGTTTGGGTTGACCCGCCTTTGCCTTCTAGACCTGGCCACGAATCATTCTCATTTAGTTTGCCGCCCACCACCGTCCCACCCCCCACAATTGCCTTGCAGACCTGGCCTGGAACCCCTCTCGTTCCAAATTATGTTGCCCTGTCTTTGCCTTGCAGGCCTGTCCCCCACCTCTTCTTGTTCCAGTCATGGCCTGGAAGCCTTCTCGTTACAGTTTGGGCTCCTCTGCCTTTGTCTTCCAGACATGGCCCTAAGCCCTTTGCACTTTGGAACACCATCCTTTGCCTTCCAGACCTGGCCCCGAGCCCTTCTCTTTCAAAGATGTCCCCCCCCCCCCCGAGTCCTGGCCTTCCAGACCTGGCCCAAATCCTTCTCATTCCAGTTAGGGCCTCTCATCATTTGCCTTGCAGGCCTGGCCAACAACCCTACTCGTTCCAGTTGGGGCCCCAGGCTGTGCCTTCCAGACCTGCCACCAACCCTCTCCTGCCGGTTTGGGTCTCCCAGCCTTGGAATTTCAGGCCTGGACCCCAACCCTTCTTGATCCATGCTTGGCCTCGAACCCTCCTCCTTCCAGTTTGGGTCCCCCTGCCTTTGCTTTGCAGTTTGGCCCATCCCCCCACCTTTGTCTTCTAGGACTGGCCCTGAACGCTTTTTGTTCCAGTTTTGCGCCCCCGCGTTTGCCTTCCAGACATAGCCCTGATCCCTTCCCTTTCCAGTTTGGCCCCCGCTGCCTTTGCCGCCAGGCCTGGAAACCAACCCTTCTCGTTCCAGTTGGGACCCTCTGCCTTTGCCTTCCAGACATGGCACCGAATGCTTCTCATTCCAGTTGGAATCCCCCTGCCCTGGCCTTCCACCCTGGACCCCAACCTTTATCATTCCAGGCCTGGCCCCAATCCCTTCTCGGTTAAGCATGGGTCTCCCCACCTTTGCCTTCCAGACCTGGCCTCTGAACCTTCCAGTTCTAGGTCTGGCCCTGAACCCTTCTCCTTTCACTTTGGGCCATCCCGTCTTTGACTTCCAGGACTGGGCCCGAACCCTTTTTATTCCAGTTTTGGTCCCTCTGCCTTTGACTTGCAGACCTGGCCCTCAAGCCTTCTCGTTCCAGCCCTGGCCTGAAACCTTCTCGTTCCAGTTTGGGTTCCGCCACCTTTGCCTGGCTCCAGATCGGTCCGCAAACCCTCCTCATTCCAGTTTGGGTGGCCCTGCCTTTGCCTTAGAGAACTGGCCCCAAACCCTTCTTAGTCTAGTTTGGAGCCTCCACACTTTTGTCTTGCAGGACTGGTTCAGAAGCCTTCTCTTTCCATTTTGGGCTCCTCACTTTTGTCATGCAGGACTGGTTCAAAAGCCTTCTCGTTCCAGGCCTGGCCCCAAATCCTTCTCGTTCAAGATTGGGTCCCCCTGCCTTTTCCTTTCAGGGCTGGCCCCCAATACCTCTCGTTCCAGACCTGGCCCTGAACCCTTTTCATTCCAGGATGAAACCCCACCTTGGCCTTCCAGACCTGGCCCGAATTCTTCTTATTCCACTTTGAGCTCCCCCGCCTTTGTTTGGCGGGCCTGCCCTCCAACTCTTGTTGTTCCTGTCATGGCCTCGAACACTTCTCGTTCCAGTTTGGACTCCCCAGGCTTTGCCTTCCATACCTGTCCCCTAGCCCTCCTTATTCCAGTTGCAGCCCACCTGACTGTGCCTTTCAGACATGGCCCCGACGCCTCTCATTCTAGTTTGGGACTCCCGCCTTTGCCTTCCAGGCCTGACCCTGAACTCTTCTCGTTCCAGTTTAGGTTCCCCTGCCTTTGTCTTACAGTCCTGGCCCCGAACCCTTATCGTTCCAGTTTGGGCCTTCCGCCACTGCATTCCAGACCTGGACCCAAAAACATCTTGTTTCAGTTTGAGCCACCGCGACTTTGCCTTCCAGGCCTGACCCAGAACTATTCTAATTCTAGTTTGCACCCGCCCTTCTTTGTCTCCCAGGCCTGGCCCGAAACCCTTCTTATTCCAGTTTGGGACCCCTGCCTTTGCATTTCAGCCATGGTCCCAACCCCTTCACGTTCCAGTTTGGGTCCCGCACCTTTGCCTTCCAGACCTGGCCCTGAAGCCTTCTCGTTCCAGGCCTGGCCCCGAATACTTCTCGTTCAAGTTTGGGTCCCACTGCCTTTTGCTTTCAGGCCTGGCCCCCAACACCTCTCGTTCCAGACCTGGCCCTGAACCCTTTTCATTCCAGCATGAAACCCCGCCTTGGCCTTGCAGACCTGGCCTGAATCCTTATTCCAGTTTGAGCTCCCCCGCCTTTGTTTTGCCGGCCTGCCCTCCAACTCTTGTGGTTCCTGTCATGGCCCCGAAACCTTCTCATTCCAGTTTGGACTCCCCAGCCTTTACCTTCCATACCTGTCCCCAAGCCCTCTTTGCTCCAGTTTCAGCCCACCAGAATGAACCCACCAACCCACCGCCTTTACCTTCCAAGACAGGCCCAGAACGCTGCTTGTTCCAGTTTGGTTCCCGCGCCTTTGCCATCCAGACCTGGCCCTGAAGCCTTCTTGTTCCAATTTAGGCCTCCCCACCTTAGCCTTCCACACCTGGCTCTGAACCCTTCTCGCTCCAGTTTACACGCCACCACCTTTGCCTTTCAGACCTGGCCCAGGACACTTCTTGTTTCAATTTGGGCCCCCCAGCCTTTGCCCTCCAGGCCTGGCCCCAAACCCTTCTTGTTTCAGTTTGAGGCCCCACGACTTTACCAAGCATTCCTGGCCCCCAGCCCTTCTTGTTCCAGGCCTTCCCCTGAGCCCTTCTCATTCCAGTTGGGGCTCCCCCACCTTTGCCTTCCAGACCTGGCCCCAAACCATTCTCAATCCAGTTCGGGGACCTCATCTTTGCCTTGCAGGCCTGGCCCCGAATCCTTCTCAATTTAGTCTGGGCTACCCGCCCCCCTCCACCCTCCCGGCCTATGACTTGAGTCTTCTTACCAAAACCCTACCTGTTCCAGTGTGGGCTCCCCGCCTTTGCGTTCCAGATATGACCCGGAACCCTTTTTGTTCCATTTTGGGCCCCCCATCTGGCCAGGCAGACCTGTCCCCCAACCCTTCTCATTCCAGTTTGGGTCACCCCGCCTTTGTCTTGAAGGCCTGGCCCCCAACCCTTCTCTTTCCAGGCCTGGCCCCAAACCTTCTCGTTCCTGGCCTGGCCCCAAACTCTTCTTGTCCCAATTTGGTCACCCCTCCTTTGCCTTCTGGACCTGGTCCCCAAACCCTTCTCCTTCCAGTTTGGGCCCCTCGCCTTCACCTTGCAGGCCTGCTCCAGAACCCATCTCTTTCCATTTTGGGCTACCCGTCTTTGCCTTTCCTTCCCGGCCTTGCAGGCCTGGACCCCAACCCTTCTCATTCCAGACCTAGCCCTGAACCCTTCTCGTTCCACTTGGGGTCCTCCAGCCTTTGCCTTGCAGGCCTGGCCCCGAACACGTTTTGTTCCAGTTTGGACTCCTTCTCAATAGTCCTATACATCTAGCCCCGACTTCTTCTCCTCCCAGTTCTGTTCCCCCTGCCTTTGCCATTCAGGCTTGGAGCAAAACCCTTCTTGGTATGGATTGGGGCCCCCAGCCTTTTCCTGCCTGGCATGGCTCCGAATGCATCTGGTTCCAGTTTGGGCTCCCCCACCTTTGCCTTCCAAGGCTGGAATTCAAGACTTCTCGTTCCAGTTTGGGGTCCCACAGCTTGGCCTTGAAAGCCTGGCCCCTAGCCCTGTCACGCAGGCCTGGCCCCGAACACGACATTTTCTAGTTTGGGCACCCCCGCCTTTGCCTTGCAGGCCAGCAACGGAACCCTTCTCGCTCCAGTTTGGACCCACCCTCCTTTGCCTTCCAGGCGCGGTCCCAAATCGTTCTTGTTCCAATTTGGGCTCCCCACCACTGCCTTCCAGGCCTGGCCCCGAACCCTTCTCGCTCCAGTTTGGGCTCCCCAGCCTTTACCTTCCACACATGTCCCCAAACCGTTCTCATTCCAGTTTGGGCCCCCCTGCCTCTGCCCTGCAGGTCTGGCCATGAAGCCTTATCATTCGCCTTTCAGACCTGGCACTGAACCCTTCTCGTTTCAGGTTAGGCCCCCCACCTTTGCCTTCCAGACCTGGCCCCGCACCCTTTACGTTCCAGTTTGCCCCTCCCCTGCCCAGGTCCATGGCCCTCCAGGCCTGGCCCTGAACCTTTCTCGTTCCAGTTTGGGAACGCTTGACTTTGACTTCCAGACTTGGCCCCTAACTCTGCTCGTTCTAGTTTGGGCCCCACCACCTTTGTCTTCTAGCCTTGATCCTGAACCTTTCTCATTCCAGTTTTGGTTTTCCCTCTTTGCCATCCAGACCTGGCCCCAAAATTTCTGGTTCCAGTTTGGGTCCTCTCACCTTGGCCTTGTAAGCCAGGGCCCCACCCTTCCCATTCCAGGCCTGGTCCCCAACTCTTCTCCGTCCGGTTTGGAAACCCCCGGCTTCGCTTTACAGGCCTGGCCCCCAACCCTTCTCCGTTCAGTTTGGACACTCCCGGCTTCGCCTTACAGGCCTGGCCCCCAACCCTTCTCCTTTCAGTTTGGGGCCCTCGCTTTTGCCGACCAGCCCTGGCTCAGAACCCTTCCCATTCCAGTTTGAGACCCCCGGCCTTTGTCTTGCAGACCTGTCCCCCAACCCATCTCGTTCCAGCCCTGGCCCCAAACCCTTTTCGTTAACAATTCGGCCCACAATGGGGTTGCCTTCCAGACCAGGCCCCTAACCATTCTCATTCCAGTTTAGGTCCCCCCACCTTGGCGCTCAAGGCCAAGCCCCGAACACTTCTCGTTCCAGTTTGAGGCCCCACGCCTTTACCAAGCATTCCTGGCCCCCAACACTTCTTGTTCCAGGCCTGCCCCAGAGCCCTTCTCGTTCCAGTTTGGGGTCCCCTACCTTTGCCTTCCAGACCTGGCCCCAAACCATTCTCATTCCAGTTCGGGCCCCTCATCTTTGCCTTGCAGGCCTGGCCCCGAATCCTTCTCAATTCGGTCTGGGCTCCCCCCATCCACCCACCAAACCCTCCCGGCCTATGACTTTCAGTCTTCTCCCCGAAGTCCTTCCTGTTCCAGTTTGGCTCCCCAGCCCTCCGGTTCCAGACACCATCCTGAACCCTTCTTGCTGCTGTTTGGGCCCCCTACCTTAGCCATCCAGACCTGGCCCCAAACCCTTTTTGTTCCAGTTTGGGCCCCCCCGCATCTGGCCAAGCAGGCCTGTCCCCCAACCCTTCTCGTTCCAGGCCTGGTCCAAACCCTTCTCATTCTGGTTTGGAGGCCCCGGCCATTGCCTTACATGCCTGGCCCCAACTCTTCTCGTTCCAGTACGGTCCCCCGGTCTTTGCCTTTCGGCCCTGGCCCAAGACCCTTCTCGTTCCAGACCTGTCGCAGAACCCTTCTGGTTCCAGTTCGGGTACCCCGCCTTTGCCTTTCCAGCCTGACCACAAACCCTTCTTATTCCAGGCCTGGCCACGGACCCGTCTCATTCCAGTTTGGGCCTCCCAGCCTTTGTCTTCCAGACCTGTCCCCGAACCCTTTTCATTCCAGTTGGGGCCACCCTGCATTTGCCTTCCATTTCTGGCCCTAAACCCTTCTCATTCCATTTTGGGCCACCTGTCTTTGTCTTTTATTCCGGGCCAACAATGCTTCTCATTCCAGGCATGGCCCTCAACACTTCACGTGCAAGTATAGGTCCCCCGGCTTTGCCTTCCAGACATGCTCCCAACCACTGTCGTCTCAGGCCTGGCTTCGAACCCTTCTCATTCCAATTTGACCTCCACCCCCTTTGCCTTCCAGGCCTGATTCCGAACCATTCTCTTTCCAGTTTGGGCCCCCCGCCTTTGCCTTCTAGGCCTGGAACTCAAATATTCTGGTCTGGTTCCAAATCGTCTGTTTCCGGTATGGGCCTCCAGTCTTTGTCTTGCAGACCTGGCCGTGAACACTTCTCGTTTCATTTTGGTCCTCCCAATCTTTCTTGATCCAGGCCTGGCCCTCAACCCTCGTCATTCTGGTTTTGGTCCACCTGCCTTTGCCTTCCAGACCTGGCCCCGAACTCTTCTCATTCCAGTTCAGATCCTCCCACCTTTGCCTTCCAGACCTGGCCATGAATCCTTCTCATTCCAGTTTGGTTTCCCCCTCTTTGCTTTTGGGTCTGGCCCTGAACCCTTCTCGTTTCAGTTTGGGTCACCCCGCCTTTGCCTTCCAGCCCTGGCCCCGAAACCTTTTCATTCCAGTTTGGCCTTTCCTGCCTTGCCTTCGAGGCCTGGCCTCAAACCCTTCCCGTTCCAGTTTGGGTCTGCCCGTCTTTGTCTTGCTGGCCTATCCCTGAACTCGTCTCGTTTCAGTTTGGGCCCCCAGCCTTCACACTGCAGGCCTAGACCCAAAACATTTTCATTCCAGTTTTGGCCCTCAGCCGTTGCCTTTCAGACCTGGCCCTGAACCCTTCTCTTCCAGTTTGGGCCCCACTGCCTTTACCTTCCAGACCTAGCCCCGAACACCTCTCGCTCCCGTTTGGGTCCCCCCACCTTTGCCTTGAAGTCCTGGCCCCTAGCATTTCTCTTACCAGGACAGGTCTGGCCTCGAACCCTTCTCATTCCATTTTGGGCCCCCTGAGTTTGCCTTCCAGACCTGACCCCAAACCCTTCTCGTTTTAGTTTGGGCGACCCTGCCTTTGTATGCAGGTCTGGCCCTCAACCATTCTTATTCTAGTTTGGGCCCTCTGCCTTTGCCCTTCCAGGCCTGACCCTGAACTCTTCTCCATCAATTTTGGATCCCACCGCATTTACCTCACAGACCGGGTCCTGAACCCTTCTCATTCCAGTTTGAGCCCCACCATCTTTGCATTTCAGGCCTGGGCCCGAACACTTCTCGTTCCAGTTAGGGCCCTCCGGCCTATGCCTTGTCATCCTGGCCACCAACCTTCCTCGTTTCAGGCCTCGCCCCAAACCCTTCGTGTTCCAGTTTGGTGGCCCCTGTCATTTACTTTACCGACCTGGCCCTGAACCTTTCTCCCTCCAGTGGGACCCAGCTCCTTTGCCTTCCAGGCCTATTTCCGAACACTTCTCATTCCAGTTTTGGCACCCCAGCCTTTGCTTTGCAGGACTGGACCCCAACCCTTCTCGTTCCAGTTTGGGTCCCCCGCCTTTCCCTTCCAGACCTGGTCTGAATCCTTCCCGTTCCAGTTGGAGCCCCCAGTCCCAACTTTTCCTTTCAGGCCTGGTCCCCAACACCCCCGCCTTTGCCTTGCAGGATTGGCTCCCAGACCTCGTTCCAGACTTGGCCCTGAACTCTTATTGTTCCAGTACAGGTCCCCCAGCCTTTGTCTTCCAGACCTTGTCCCAAACCCTTTTCAATCCAGTTTCAGCCACCCTGCATTTGCCTTCCATTCCTGGCCCTGAACTCTTCTCATTCCATTTTGGGCCACCTATCTTTGCCTTTTATTCCGGCCCAACAATGCTTTTCGTTCCAGGCATGGCCCTCCACACTTCCCGTTCAATTATAGGTCCCCCTGCCTTTGCCTTCCAGGCCTGGCCCCAAACATTTTTTTTTTCAAATTTTGGTCTCCCCACTTTTATCTTCCAGACCTGGCCCCCAACCACTGTCGTCTCAGGCCTGGCTCCGAACCCTTCTCGTTCCAATTTGAACTCCGCCCCCTTTGCCTTCCAGGCCTGGTTCCGAACCCTTCTCGTTCCAGTTTGGGGCCCCCACCTTTGGCTTCTAGGCTTGGAACCCAAATCTTCTCGTTCCAATATGGGCCTCCAGCCTTTGTCTTGCAGACCTGGCCGCGGACACTTCTCGTTTCACTTTGGTCCTCCCAATCTTTCTTGATCCAGGCCTGGCCCTGAACCCTCGTCATGCTGGTTTGGGCCCACCTGCCTTTGTCTTCCAGACCTGGCCCGGCACCCTTTACATTCCAGTTTGCCCCCCTCCCACCTCCCGTCCTTTGCCCTCCAGGCTTGGCATTGAAACTTTCTGGTTCCAGTTTGGGAACCCTTGCCTTTGACTTCCAGACTTGGCCGCTAATGCTTCTCGTTCTAGTTTGGGCCCCACCACCTTTGCCTTCTAGGCTTGGCCCCAAACCTTTCTCATTCCAGTTTTGGGTTTCCCGCTTTTGCCATCCAGACCTGGCCCCGAACATTTCTGATTCCAGTTTGGGTCCTCTCACCTTGGCCTTGTAAGCCAGGCCCCCACCCTTCTCATTCCAGGCCTGGCCCCGAACCCTTCTCGTTCCAGTTTGGACCCTCCTGCCTTCGCCTTACAGGCTTGGCTCCCAACCCTTCTCCTTCCAGGCTTGCCCTTGAACCCTTCTCGTTCCAGTTTGGGCCCCTCGCCTTTGCCGTCCAGACTTGGCCCAGAACCCTTCTCAATCCAGTTTGGGACCCCCGGCCTTTGCCCTGTAGACCTGGCCCTCCAACCCATCTCGTTCCAGCCCTGGCCCCAAACCCTTTTCGTTAACAATTTGGTCCACAATGGTGTTGCCTTCCAGACCAGGCCCCTAACCATTCTCATTCCAGTTTAGGTCCCCCCGCCTTGACCTTCAAGACCAAGCCCCGAACACTTCCCGTTCCAGTTTGAGGCCCCACGCTTTTACCAAGCATTCCTGGCCCCCAACCCTACTTGTTCCAGGCCTGCCCCAGAGCCCTTCTTGTTCCAGTTTGGGCGCCACCACCTTTGCCTTGCAGGCCTGGCCCAAGTCCTTCTTGTTCCACTTAGGACACCCCCGCCTTTGCCTTGCAGGATTGCCCCGGAAACCCTCTCGTTCCAGTATGGGTCTCCCGGCCTGGGCCTTCCAGACCTCGCCATATAAACCTTCTCATTCTATGCCTGACCCAGAACCCTTCTTGTTCCAGTTTTGGTCTCCCTGCCTTGGCCTTCCAGGCCTGGACCCCACCCCTTGTCATTCCAGGCCTGGCCCCGAACTCTTCTCGGTTAACTATAGGTCTCCCCGCCTTTGCCTTCCAGGCCTGGCCCCCAAACTTCCAGTTCTAGGCCTGGCCCTGAACACTTCTCCTTTCACTTTGGGCCACCCCGCCTTTGACTTCCAGGCCCGGGGCCAGGGCCCGAACCCTTTTCATTCCAGTTTTGGTCCCACTGCCTTTGACTTGCATACCTGGCCCTCAGTCATTCTCGTTCCACGCCTGGCCTGAAACCTTCTCGTTCCAGTTTGGGTTCCGCCACCTTTGCCTGGCCCCAGATCTGGCCCCAAGCCCTTCTCATTCCAGTTTCCCCATGCGTAAACATTTCCCTTGGCCTAACCTTTTCGCCTAGCATAACTTTTTTGCCTGGCCTAATTCATTCCCCTAGCCTAAACTTTTCCCTTGGCTTATCCTTTCCACTGACATAACCTTTTCCACTGGCCTAACCTTCTCCCTGGACTAACCTATTCCCCTAGCCTATTAACCTATTCCCCTAGCTTAACCTTTTACACTAGCCTAACCATTTCCCCTAGCCCAAGCTTTTCCCCTAACCTAACCTTTACAGCTAGCCTCACCTTTTCCCTGTGCCTAAACATTTCCTCTGGCCTATCCTTTTCCTTTGGCCAAAGCTTTTCCCAAAGCCTAACCTTTTCCCCTAGCATAACTTTTTTGCCTGGCCTAAGCTTTTCCCCTAGCCTAACCTTTCCCCAGCCTAACGTTTTCACCTAGCTTAAACTTTTCCCTTGGCTTAACATTTTCCAATAGACTAACTTTTTCCCCCACCCTAACTTTTTCCCCTAGCATTAACCTTTCCACTAACCTAACCTCTCCCCCTAGCATAACCTTTACCCCCACCTAACCTACTCCAAAATTCTCCCCAGCCTAATATTTTCCCCTAACCTAAGGTTTCCCCAGCCTAATCTTTCCCCTAGCCTAATATTTCCCCCAGCCTAACCTTTTCCCCTAGCCTGACCTTTTTCCCTCGCCTATCCTTTTTCCCTAGGTAATCATTGCCCTCGCCTAACCTTTTCTCCTAGTTTTAATTTTTCCCCTAGCCCAACGTTTTCCCCTAGCCTAACCTTTTGCTTGGCCTATCATTTCCCGTGACCTAACCTTTTCCCTTTGCCTAACCATCTCCATGGCCTAACCTTTTCCCCTGGCTTACACTTATCCTTTAGCCTAACGTTTTTCCCTAGCCTAACGTTTTTCCCTTGCCTAACCTTTTCCCCCGACTAACTTTTTTCCCTACCCCAACATTCTCCCCTAGCCTAATATTTTCCCCTAGTCTAATCTTTACCCTAGCCTAACCTTTTCCCCTAGCCTGAACTTTCCACTCACCTAACCTTTACCCATAGCCTTAACTCTTACCCTAGCCTAACCTTTTCCCTTGGCCTATCGTTTCCCATGACCTAACCTTTTCCCCTAGCCTAATCTTTCCCGAGCCTAACGTTTTTGCCTAGCCTAACCTTTCCCCTAGTCTAACGTTTTTTCCAAGACTAAGCTTTTCCCTTGGCCTATCCTTTTCCCTTACCTAACCTTTTTCCCTGGCCTAACCTTTTCCCCTGGTCTAAACCTTTCCCCTGGCCTAACCTTTCTCTTAATCTAATGATTTCCCCTAGCTTAACCTGACTCCTAGCCTAACCTTTAGAGTAACCTAACTGTTTCCCTAACCTAACTTGTCCCCTTGGCCTATCTGTTCCCCTGCCTAGCCTTCTCCTGGCCTAACCTTTTCCCCTAGCCTAACGTTTTCCCCTTGCATAAACTGTTCAGTTAACCTAATGTTATCCCCTAGCTTAACCTTTCCCCTAGCCTACTCTTTCCCCTAGCCTAACTTCTTCACCTTGCCTAACCTCTTCACCTAGCCTAACTTTTTCTGCTGGCCTAAACTTCACTATGGCCTAAACTTTTCCCCTAGCCTTAACTTTTCCCTTACCCTAAATTTTTCCCCTTACTTAACCTTTTCCCTAGCCTAACCTTTTCCCTTGGCCTATTCTTTCCCCGACCAAACCTTTTCCCCTGGTCTAAGTTTTTACCCTAGCCTAACCTTTTCCTGTAGGCTAACTTTTTCTGTTGCCTTACCTTTTCCCCTAACCTGACATTCTCCCCTACCCTAAAATTATTCCCTAACCTCACGTTTCCCTTAGCCTAATCTTTCCCCTAGCCTAACCTTTTCCCCTAGCCTAACCCATTTCCCTTGCTTTACCTTCTCCCCTAGCTTATCCATAATCTAACCTTTTCCTTGGCCTTTCCTTTTCCCCTAGCCTAAACTTTTTCGCTGGCCAAACCTTTTCCCAAAGCCTAACATTTCCCCTAGCCTAACCTTTTCCCTCGGCCTATCCTTTCCCCTGACCTAACCTTGACCTGTGGCCTGCCCTTTTCCCCTAGCCTAATCTTTAGCTTAGCCTAATTTAAACCCTTATCTTATCATTTTCCCCTAACATAACCTTTATCCTGGTTTAAACTTATCCCAAGTCCTAATTCATTCATTCATTCAGTAGTATTTATTGAGTGCTTACTATGTGCAGAGCACTGTATTAAGTGCTTGGCATGTCCTAATCATTTCCCCTAGCTTAACCTTTTCCCTTAACCAAGGGTTTTTGCCTACCCTAACCTTTTCCATTAGCCTTAACTTTCCCCCCTAGGTTTGCACCTAGCCTAACCTGCTTTTCCCCTAACCTAACCTTTACACCTAGCCTAACCTTTTCCTGAAGGCTTACCTTTCCCCTGACATAACCTCTCCCCCTGGCCTAACCTTTTCTCCTAGCATAACCTATTCCCCGACTTACATTTTTCCCGTGGCCTGACCTTTTCCCTTGGCCTATCCCTTTCCATAGCCTGACATATCCCCTAACCTAAACTTTACATCTTGCCTAACCTATGCCTTCCAGGCCTGGCCCTGAACCCTTCTCGTTCCAGGTTTGGTCCCCCCGGCCTTTGCCTTCCTGACCTGGCCCCGAACACTTCTCGTTCCAGGTTTGGTCCCCCAGCCTATGCCTTCCAGGCCTGGCCCCGAAGCCTTCTTGTTCCAGGTTGGGCCCCTTGCCTTTGCCTTCCAGGTTGGACTTCCCTTCCTTTGCCTTCTAGGCCTGGTACTGAACACTTCTCGTTACAGGTTTGCCCCCCCCACCACCTTTGCCTACGAGGTTGGACACCCCTTCTGTTTTCTTCCAGTGCTGACCCTGAAGCCTTCTCATTCCAGGTTGCCCCCCTCACCCTTTTGATTCTAGGCCTGGCCCCGAACGTTTCTCCTTTGAGGTGGGCTCCCCCCTCCACCCATCATTGCCTTCCAGTCTTGGTCCTGAACCCTTCTCGTTCCAGGTTTTGGTCCCCTCCGCCTTTGCCTTCCAGGCCTGATCCCAAAACCTTCTCGTACCAGGTTGGACCCCCCTATCTTTGCCCTCCAGGTTTGCCCTTCCCCCCCGCCTTTGCCCCCCCCCACCCCCTTTGCCTTCCTGGCCTGGCTCTGAAGCATTCGCGTTCTAGGCTTGACCCACAAAACATTTGCTTTCCCGGCCTGGCCCCGAAGGCTTCATGTTCCAATTTTGGCCCCCCATCCTTTGTCTTCCCGACCTGGCCCCAGAGCCTTCTCGTTCCAGGTTGGGCCCCACTGACTTTGATTCCAGGCCTGGCCCTGAACCCTTCTCAGTCCCCCAGTGTTTGCCTTCCAGTTTTCACCTCCCTCAGCCTTTGCCTTGCAGGTTTGGTCCCAAACCCTTTTTATTCCAGTTTGGGCCACCCATCCTTACCTTTCAGGTTGGGCACAAACTCTTTTCATTCCAGTTTGGGCCCCCCACCCCTCTTTTGCCTTCAAGGCCTGGATCTGAACTCTTCCATTCCATTTTTGCAATCCCCCTTGAAGGCCTGACCTTGAACCCTTTTCCTTCCAGTTTTGCCCTCCCAGCCTTTGCCTTGAAGGTTTGGTCATGAACAATTTTCATTCCAGTTTCACTCCCCAGACTTTGCCTTGCAGGTTTGGCCCCGAATTCTTTTCATTCCAGTTTTGCCCTCCCAACATTTGCCTTGCAGGTTTGGACCCAAACCCTTTTCGGTCCATTATGGGACCCCAGCTTTTAACTTGCACATTAGGCCCCAATCCCTTTTCGTTCCAGTTTGGGCCCCCAGCCTTTGTCTTGCAGGTTTGACCCCAAGCACTTTTCGTTCCAGTTTGGGAGCCCCGTGTTTGCTTTGCAGTTTTGGCCTTGAACCCTTCTCATTCCATTTTAGGACCCCCTGCTTTTGCCTCCCAGGCCTGACCCCGAGCCCTTCTCATTCCATTTTGGGTGCACTAGCCTTTGCATTGCAGGCCAGGCTCCAAACCCTTCTCATTCCAGACTCCCTGACCTTTGCCTTCCAAATTGGCCCTCCCAACCTTTGCCTTGCAGGCCTGGCCCCGAACCATTTTGTTCCAGTTTGGGTCCCCCATTATTTGCCTTCCAGTTTTACCCTCCAGGATTTGCTTTGCATATTTGGCTCCAAACCCTTTTCATTCCAGTTTAGCCCCCGCTGCCCCCAGCCTTTGCTTTGCAGGTTTGGCCCCGAACCATTTTCATTCCAGTTTGGTACCTCCTGACTTGCCTTCCAGGCCTGGCACTGAACCCTTCTCATTACATTTTGGGACCCCCCAGCCTTTGTCTTCCAGAATTGCCTGCCGCCCCCCCCCCAGCCTTTGCCTTGCAGGTTTGGACCCAAACCCTTTTCATTTCAATTTGGGCACCCTGCTTTAGCCAACTGCAACTGAATCCTTCTCGTTCCATTTTGGGACCCCCCTGCCTTTGCCTTCCAGGCCATGCCCTGAACTCTTCTCATTCTATTTTGTGCCCACCCGCCTCTGCCTTCCAGATTTGCACCCCCCCCCCACCGCCCAGCCTTTGCCTTGCAGGCCTGGCCCTGAATCCTTTTCTTTCCAGTTTTGCCCCTCCAAACCTTTGCCTTCCTAGTTTGGCACTGAACACTTTTCATTCCAGTTTTGCCTCCGCAAACTTTGCCTCTCAGGTTTGGCCCCGAACCCTTTTTGTTCCTCCCAGACTATGCCTTTCACGTTTGGTCTCAAACTCATTTTGTTACAATTTTGTCTCCCCAGCCTTTGCCTTGCATGTTTGGCCCCAAAAACCTTTTTGTTCCAGTTTGGACCCCCCCAGCCTTTGCCTTGCAGGTTTGGCCCAAAACTCTTCTCTTTCCATTTTAGGACGCCCTGCTTTTGCCTTCCAGGCCTGGCCCTGAACTCTTCTCATTCCATTTTGGGTCCATTAGCCTTTCCATTGCAGGCCAAGCTTGAACACTTCTCGTTTCAGTTTGGGCCCCCCCGCCTTTCCCTTCCAGATTTGTCCCCCCAAACTTTGCCTTGCAGGCCTGGCCTTGAACCATTTTGTTGCAGTTTGGGTCCCCCAGTTTTTGCCTTCCAGTTTTACCCTCCAGGCTTTGTTTGCAGATTAGGCCCAAAAACCTATTAGTTTCAGTTTTACCCCACAAGGCTTTGCCTTTCCGGTTTGGCCCCAAACCCTTTACATTCCAGTTTTGCCCCCCCACAGCCTTTGCCTCACAGGTTTGACCCCTATCCCTTTTCACTCCACCTTGGGACCCCCAGCCTTGCCTTACAGGTATGGCCCCAAACCCTTTTTGTACCAGTTTTGGGCCCTCTGCTTTTGCCTTCCAGGCCTGGCACCGAACACTTCTCGTTCCATATTGGGACCCCCAGCCTTTGCCTTCCAGATTTTCCCCTGAGCCTTTGCCTCGCAGGCTTGGCCCCAAACCCTTTCTGTTCCAGTTTGGGTCATCCCAGCCTTTGCCCTGCACGTCTGGCCCCAAACCCTTTTGTTCCAGTTTAGGTCCCCCAACCTTTGCCTTGCAGGTTTGGCCCTGTACCCTTCTCGTTCCATTTGAGGACCACCCAGCTTTTGCCTTCCAGGCGGGGCCCTGAGACTTTCTCATTCCAGTTTGGGTCATGCCACCTTTGCCTTCCAGATTTGCCCTCCCAGCCTTCACCTTGCAAGCCTGGCCCCAAACATTTTTTGTTCCAGTTTGGGTCCTGCAGTTTTAGCCTTCCAAAATGCCACCCTCAGCCTGTGTCTTGCAGGTTTGGTCCCGAACCATTTATGTTCCATTTTGGGGCCCCCAGCCTTTGCCTTGCAGGTTTGGCCCCCAACCCTTTCCATTCCAGTTTTGCCACCCAGACTATGCCTTGCAGGTTTGGCCCCGAACATTTTTCATTCCAGTTTCCCCACCCCTTCCCCCTCTCCAGCCTTTGCCTTGCAGGTTTGGCCAGAACCATTCTCGTTCCATTTTGGGCCCTCCTGCATTGGCCTTCCAGATTTGTCCCCCCAGCATTTGCCTTGCAGGCCTGGCCCCAAACCGATTTCGTTCCAGTTTTGGGCCCCCTGCTTTTGCCTTCCAGACCTTCCCCAGAACCATTCTCTTTCCATTTTGAGACCCCCCAGCCTTTGCCTTCCAGGTTTGCTCTCCCTGGCTTTTTCCTTGTAGGTTTGGCCCTGAACCCTTTTCGTTCCAGTAGCTCCCCGCAGCCTTTGCTTTGCAGAATTAGCCCTGAATCCTTTTCATTCCAGTATGGACCCCTCAGCCTTTACCTCCCAGGCCTGGCCTCGAACTCTTTTATTTGCAGTTTGAACACTGCAGCCTTTGCCTTGCAGTTTGTCCCCCCCGCCCCAGCCTTTGCCTTGCAGGTTGCCCCCCCACCCCAGCCTTTGCCTTGCAGGTTTGGCCCCTAACCCTTTTGGTTCCAGTTTGGGCCCCCAGACTTTGCCTTGCAGGTTGCCCCCCCCCCTTTGCCTTGCAAGTTTGGCCCAAACCCTTCTCATTCCAGTTTGGACCTCACAGCTTTTGCCTTGCAGATTTGGCCCCGAATCCTCTTCATTCCAGTTATAGGCTCCACAGCTGTTTTCTTGCAGGTTTGCCCCCCCTGCCTTTGTCTTGCAGGTTGGGCCCAGAACGCTTTTCATTCCAGTTTGGAATCCCCAAGACTTTTCATTGCAGGTTGGCCCCAAACCCTTTTCGTTCCAGTTTGGGTCCCACAGTCTTTGCCTTGTAGGTTTGATCCTGAATCCTCTTCCTTCCAGTCTGGACCCCGCAGCATTTGTCTTGCAGGTTTGGCCCCCGAGTCTTTGTCTTGCAGATATGGTCCAGAACCCTTTTCATTCTAGTTTGGGCCCCCCAGCCTTTGAATTTCAGGTTTAGCCCGAACACATTTGGTTCCAGTTTAGGGGCCTCTGGCTTTGCATTCCAGAATTGCCCACCCAGCCTTTGCCTTGAAGGCCTGGCCCTGAACCCTTTTTGTTCCAGTTTGGGCCCAGTAATTTTTGCATTGCAGGTTTGCCCCCAAACGCTTTTGGTTCCGGTTTGCCCCTCCCTGCCCAGATCTTGCAGGTTTGGCCCTGAACCCTTTGGTTTCCAGTTTAGGTCCCTCATCATTTGCCTTGCAGGTTTCGCCCCCAGCCTTTGTCCTGCAGGTTTGGCCTTGTAACCCTTTTCTTTCCAATTTGACCCCCACCATCAGGTTTGCCATGCAGGTTTGGCCCTGAACCCTTTCGTGCCAATTTGGACCCCACAATCTTTGCCTTGCAAGTTTGGCCCCAAACCATTTTCGTTCTAGTTTGGGTTCCCCAACTTTTGCTTTGCAGGTTTGGCCCCAAACCCTTTTTGTTCCAGTTTGGATCCAGCAACCTTTGCCTTGCAGGTTGCCCCGCCCCTCAGCCTTTGCCTTGCAGGATTGGCCCTGAATCCTTTTTGTTCTATTCATTCAATTGTATTTCTTGAGCGTTTACTGTGTGCAGAGCACTGTACTAAACTCTTGGAATGTAGAATTCGGCAACAGATGGAGACAATTCCTGCCCAACAATGGGCTTGAGGAAGGGTGGCCATGGGCGAATACCGAGGGATGGCCCAAAAACAGCGAGTGGGCAGTCCAAGGCAGGTATGTAAGAGGACATTATGGGGAGCGTCAATCCCCGAGCGTGAGCTTTCCCCCAGCTCCTAACAACGAATAACGGTTCATCATCAAAGGCTGGGCTGACTTGGAGTCACCACAAACATTCAGGCCAATCAGGAAGCAACACAATGCCTACGGGCATGTCAACAAAGCATAAAAAGAGAAGAACAAAGGACTTGGTGTGTTTCCCTTCCCTCGAGAGATCGCCTGCCATTTTTAAATTCCTGGCGTTATAATTGGGACAGGGATGTGGGAGTTGGGAGTGAAATAAACTTGTTTTGGCCCTGTTTATCCCCTTGGAGTAATTCTTTACTCACCAAAGTTCTGAACTGTGGTAGTCAGTAGCACATCGCCAACGGTTTTTGGCGCCCAACGTGGGGCTCGAGGGGTCCCATTGAGTCTCTTACCTGAGGCTGTGGAGGGTGATCAGTTCAGAACTTCTCGGAAAGTCACGGAGGTGAAGTTGCCCTTGATTAGGGTGTTTTCTGAGAGGATGATCGGCGGGACACTGCCGAGTTCTGGAAACAGTCGTTTGCATTTGAGGACTGCAGCAGTCGGGGACTGCGAATTTGCAGGCCAGGCCCGTGTGCCTTTGAGAGACAAAGGTGGATTTACAGCTCAGGTAAGACACCGTGGAGCAGGGCCCTTCTATTCCCCCTGACTCCCCACTCGGTTGTTTACTGAATCCTAAGAATAAAGATAAATTTGGCCTTCTGTCCTTGAGGACTGAATACTTAATCTCTCTTTGCACAACCGAGTGGCCCCAATACAAACTCGAGGATCAAGAAATCTGGTCAGAGCATGAGCCGCTAAATTATAACACGGTCCTCCAGTTGGACCCGTTCTGTAGGCGCCTGGGAAAGTGGTCGGAGGTTCCTTATGTCCAGGCTTTCATGGCACTAAGTCTGAGTCCAGAGGGTAAGAGGTGCCGTATTTGTTTTATTGGATCTCCCAAACCCTCGACAGCGGGTTTGGCCAGGGAGGAGGGAGATTTATTATTGAATCTGAAGCCCCACTCAATGAAAAGGTCTTCCTCTTCTTCTTCTCCTTCCCTTCCTCCGACACCCCAGACCTCTCTGGCGCCCACTACCCCTACTATTTACCCGCCACTCCCAAACCCATTGCTCTATCCCTCCTCCCCCATGCCCCCCTTCACAAGCCCCAATACCGCATTTAAGCCCACCACATACTTGACAGGGCACCCAATTTGGACTCCCGGAGACACTGACTCAAGACCCCCTGACTAAAGACACTCTGACTAAAGACCTCCCCCCACAACAAGACCTCCTTTGTCCACTTCGTGAGGTTGCAGGGGAGAGTTATAAGGTTGTAATAATAATAATAATGTTGGTATTTGTTAAGCGCTTACTATGTGCCGAGCACTGTTCTAAGCGCTGGGGTAGACATAGGGGGATCAGGTTGTCCCACGTGGGGCTCACAGTCTTAATCCCCATTTTACAGATGAGGGAACTGAGGCACAGAGAAGTTAAGTGACTTGCCCACAGTCACACAGCCGACAAGTGGCAGAGCTGGGATTCCAACTCATGAGCCCTGACACCAAAGCCAGTGCTCTTTCCACTGAGCCACGCTGCTTCTCTAAAATAAATGGAGGTATTTGTTAAGCGCTTACTATGTGCCAAGCACTTCTCTAAGCGCTGGGGGATACAAGGTGATCAGGTTGTCCCACGTGGGGCTCACAGTTTTAATCCCCATTTTCCAGATGAGGTCAGTGAGGCCCAGAGAAGTGAAGTGACTCGCCCAAAGTCACGCAGCTGGCAAGCGGTGGAGCCGGAATTAGAACCCACGACCTCTGACTCCCAAGCCCGGGCTCTTTCCACTGAGCCACCCTGCTTGTGTAAGCCCCCTTTAGCTTAATGGAATTAACCCAGGTGAAAAGTCAAATGGGCTCATACACCCAGGACCCTAACCGCTTCAGGGATGAGTTCCAACGCCTGACCCTTCAATATGATCTATCCTGGGAAGATATTAATTTGCTTCTCTCCGCCTGTAGGACTCTCCCTGATAAGAAGATGGTGTGAGATCTGGCAGTCCAGGAAGAGGATAAGCGGGTGGTGGAATCTCAAGGATGCCACCCGACTGGAACCACAGCGTGCCCGTGGGAAAAACCCAACTGGGATTATCAGGAAGGGAGCAGGGATGGGGGTTGAGAGACATAATGGTAGCCCTACTCCTTGCTGCTATGGAAAAGGGAATTAAGAAACGGGTGAATTATGACAAAGTAAAAGAGGTTCTTCAGGGGAAGGACGAAAATCCTGCTGTGTTACGAGGTAGACTAACGGACATTATTCAACAATATACAAATGTGGATGTGGATTCCCCTGAGGGCTCGGTGGTTCTGAATATGCATTTTATCACCCAGTCAGCAGAGGATATATGAAGGAAACTGCAGAAAATGCAGCAGGGTCCCCAAACCCCGATGGCAGATCTCCTTGCCCAGGCCTTCAGGATCTTTAACAACCACCAGAAAGATAGGGAGCAGAGAAAAGACTCCAGGGTACAGCTTCAAGCCCAGGCTCAGGCCAATGTGATCGTGGCAGCCTTAAGGGGCAAACCCAAAAGGGAGATCGCAGACCGCACAAACCTGTTATAAATACAGGAAACCTGGCCACTGGACTCATAATTGCCCAACCTGTGCTCAGTCCATGCGGGGAGGTCAAACCCCCATGTTTGGCCTGTGCTGAAAGTGTGGAGGCAGCGACCATTGGTCTCGCAACTGTGCTGGTCCTGTCCCTTTTCCCCGAGCGTACCCCTTCAGGCCTGGAGTTCCCGGTGCGCTCTAGCCTGGACTGAGATTGACGGGCCCTTGGGGACGGACATCCCCAGAAGACAATCACGGAGGCCGAGCTCAGGGTGAAGATGGAGATTGCGGGTAAGACCGTTCAATTTTTAATTGATACAGGGGCTACTTACTCGGTATTACCTTCTTTTTGGTGTGTAATGGAACCATCAGAGATAATTGTCATGGGATAAACGGGAGAAAGAGACCATGCAGGGCTATGGCCCCAGTCCCCTGCTTATCACAGGAAGGGGTCCTCTTTACCCATTCTTTCCTAATCATTCCGATGTGTCCTGTGGCCTTGCTGGGGAGGGATATTATGTCTAAACTGGGTTCTAGTTTCTCCCTGCTGGCCCTAATAGGGGAAGTGGCAGGAGATGACGGAAAAGGGAGTAAATCCCCACTGGATGAAAGGGTCAATCCTCAGGTCGGGGACACTGGGGTGCCAGGACAGGCAGTCGACGCTGAGCCTGTGCATGTCTCCCTTAAACCAGGAGCTGCTTACCCTTGCCGGGCTCAGTTCCCCCTTCCATCTGCCTCCCGGAAGGGATTAAGACCAACTGTGGAAAGGTTTATCCAGCATGGACTGATTCAGCCATGTCATTCACTCTGTAATAGCCCCGTGCTCTCAATGCGAAAGCCAGATGGCACATATCGCTTTGCACAAGATCTTAGATGGGTGAACAAAAGCTTAGTCCCTATTCACCCCATGCTTCCAAACCCTTACAATTTGTTATCCTCTATCCCCAACGACGAGACATGGTTCTCAGTCACTGACCTAAAGGACACATTTTTTTTGTATCCCATTAGCCTTAGAATCACAATTTCTCTTTGTCTTTACATGGGAGGGCCACCAATATACATGGACAGTACTCCCCCAGAGGTTCAGGGGTAGCCCGCAATTATTCTGGTTGGGCCTAACAAAGGACTTAAGCACCCTTGATCTTAGCCCTAGCACTCTAATTCAGTATGTGAGAAGCAGCATGGCTCAGTGGAAAGAGCACGGGATTGGGAGTCAGAGGTCATGGGTTCGAATCTTGGCTCTGCCACTGGTCAGCTGTGTGACTGTGGGCAAGTCACTTAACTTCTCTGTGCCTCAGTTACCTCATCTGTAAAATGGAGATTAAGCCTGTGACCCTCATGTGGGACAATCTAATTACCTTGTATACCCCTGCGCTTAGAACAGTGCTCTGCACATAGTAAGCGCTTAATAAATACTAACATTATTATTATTATTATTATGTTGACGACCTCCTTATCTGTAGCTCCGGTGAAGAGATGGCCAGGCACGTCTCCGTGCAGACTTTAAACCACCTGTGCCTGGCGGGATACTGGGTCTCTAGAAAGAAGGTCCAATGGAGCCAACAGCGAGTACTATTCTTACGCAATATTATTACTCCTGGATGTAGGTCCTTGAGCCCTGAACGAATATGACCGATTGCTGACCTCCTGGCCCCTAAAACGTCCCAGCAACTCTGCGCCTTTCTAAGAATGGCAGGCTACTGTAGGCTATGGATCCCTAATTTTGGCCTAATTGCTAAACCCTTGTATGAGGCCTGGGTCCAAGGTTACTTGGAATGGGGCCCAGATCAGGAAACTGCCTTCAAGACCCTGAAACGACATCTCTGTATGGCCCCTGTGTTAACACTCCCAAACCTAGAGAAGCCATTCAGTTTATATGTGGATGCAAGACAAGGCCACTGCATTGGTTTTAAGCCAACACCTGGGACCCGACTTCAGACCAATTGCTTACTTCTCTAAGCAGATAGATCTCACTGCTGCTGGCTGGCCAGCCTGCCTGCAAGCAGAAGCGGCCACGGCCATGGCAGTTCAAGAGAGTGGAAAGATTACTTTGGGTCGACCAATTACAGTCTACACCCCCCACCAAGTTAATGACATCTTACAGGCCTGGGGGCCTAAATGGCGCTCCAATACCCGCCTTTTAACATATGAGACGGTCTTCTTCGACAAAGATAGTGTCATTCTGAAACCTTGTAGAGTGCTTAACCCAGCTACTCTTCTTCTTATCCTTGAGAAGAGTCACAAGGAAATGTTGAAAGGATAGGAGGGAGGACCGGGCGAGGAACTTATCTATGACTGCTTATGGGAAATTGAGGAAACCCACTCCAGCCGCCCGGATCTTAGGGACACCCCCTTCTCCAATCCAGATGAGGCTTGGTTTACTGATGACACCGCATTTGTTAGGGAAGGGAAATATTATGCTGGATATGCAACAGTGAGTTCCAATGCGGTGAACGAAAGTGAACCTCTGCCTTCGGGGACCTCAGCTCAAAAGGCTGAACTTATGGCTCTCTTAAGGGCCTTAGAGCTGGGGAAGGGACTCTGGCTAAACGTTTATATGGACTCGAAATATGCCTTTCACATCCTGCACGCACATGGGGTCATTTGGAAGGAAAGGGGTCTACTAAGATCCAAGGGGTCCCCGGTCAAACATAGTATGGAGATTTTGCGCCTCCTGGCTGCTGTTAGACTCCCAAAGGAAATTGCGGTCATATGTTACCATGGACACCAAACTGATGATTCCTTGGTTGCCCGGGGGAACAATTTTGCAGACTCAATGGCCCGACAAGCAGCCTCTAAAGACCAATTGCTTGCAGCCTTAATTCCCGACCCAGGAAACTGTCTCCCCAAATCGCCAGAGTATTCTGAAGCCAAAACTAAGGAATACCTGAGCAAAGGGTTTCCACAGGATGATAGCAGCTGGTTCTATTCCCACACGGGCTCCCTGGTATTTCCAAGGCATTAGGTGTGGTCAATACTGTCCTCTTTCCATCAAAGTACCCATCTGGGAGGGAAAGCCTTAAGCCAGCTCTTGTCACCAGTAGTTTATTGTCTGCAAATGAGGAAATTATAATGGCATTTAAGTGCTAAACAGTGTGGCCTAATGGAGAGAGTCTGGGACCGGAGCCAAAAGGACCTGGCTTCCGATCCCAGCTCTACTGCTTGTCTGCTGTGTGACTTTGAGCAAGTCACTTCACTTCCCTCTACCTCAGTCACCTCATTTGTAAAATGGGGATAAGGACTGTCAGCCCCAAGTGGGACATGGATTGTATGCAACTTGTTTAGCTTGCATCTACTTCCGCGTTTAAAACAGTGCATGGTACATGGTAAGAACTTAACAAATACCATTACAACTACAGAACTAAATGCAGGGGTAGATTCTGGTTAATCTAGTCTTGTATTTTCTGCCCTCAACAAGCTTAAAATAGGGATTAAGTCTGTGAGCCCTATGTGGGACATGGACTTTGTCTAACCTGATCAGATAATATCTACCCCAGCACATACAACAGTGCCTGGCACATAATAAGGAGCTTAACAAATACCACTGGAAAAAAAGGAGCCTTCAGACAGGTGGAATGAGAGTCTTACTCCTCACTGAAGGCAACTTTCAAGTCATGTCTCCTCTGTGTCCTGTTCAAGAAGATGTTCTGATATAAACATCTAGGTAAGCTCACTGTGGGCAGGGGACATGTCTACCAACTGTGTTATACTGTTCTCTCCCAGCACTCAGTCCAGCGCTCAGCACACAGTAATCACTCAATAAGTACTGCTGATTGATTCTAGATCATCCTTCTGAGCTGTAAGCTCATTGTGGGCAGGGAACATGTCTACCAACTCTGTTATATTGTCCTCTCCCAAGCTCTTAGTCCACTGCTCTGCACACAGTAAGAGCCCAATAAATTCCATCGAATTGATTGATCAAGTGGTTAAAATCTGATGGCATTGTGTGTTGTTGGACTCCCCTAGTAGAGCTCATCACTGATTAATGCATGGAAAGAGTCTACACATCATCACCTGGTCATCGGCTCCGTGAACCTAATGCTAAAGGACTTTTCCTGATGTTCATGGCTTGTTTGCTGCAGAATCAGGGCCTGTGGCTTGTTTGACTTTAGAAAACTGATGTTTCCCAACCCAGCTTCTGTCAGCAGAGGTGTCCGAAGCAGCAGAATCGAAATACCCAATGACCTGCTAAGTGCAGTGCAGGGGGAAATTAACTGGCATAATTCATTAACTGGATGGATGGCTCCAGTGTCGCCTCTCTCCCATGAGACCGAGGATCCTTTTCCCCATCTTCAGAAAAGGCATTTATGGTGAGTTTCAAGACCACTGATTCTGAGCCAAGTTGGCTCTAAGCCCTGGGAGGAGGAAAGTCCCACAGATATTCTCCTTCAGAACTCTGCAGGTTGGGGCTGGATGATCAAGGGGAGAATCCTACTGGCTACTACTCCTTCTGCAGTTACAGCTCATCAGAACTCTCCACACTTGAAGTTTATCCTCCTGCACTTGGGCCATCACATCAATTCCCAAATGCACCCCACGATTGAAAGATGGAGCTCTGTAATTCACTCCCACTCAAAGGAGAGTGTGTGTGTGTGTGTGTGTGTGTGTGTGTGTGTGCGCGCGCGTGCACGCGCGCACGCTTGCATGTATGAAAGATGGGGTTAGCTTTGGGGAGAGTAATGAGAGTCAGCAAGAAAGCTGGTTCTGGACTCATGAACTGGGGTTCGGTGCAGGGAGCTGGCTCTGGCTTGACCAACAGAGCTCCTGGAGCCCTGCACACCCCGTCCACAAGTGGGGACCCCCTCCACGTGTAATAGTGGTAGCTCCTGTCAAATTGGGGATCCCCTCCGTGTCCACAACAATGCAATTCCCAACTCTTATCCTCGTGGAGAGAAAGAGCCAGGAACTGTGCGACCACCTCTAAGGGAAGGTGTTGTCTGTGGTTGGTGTATATATTTGTCTTTTAATTTCCATACTTCCAAGTTCATCTCTGAAGGAGGAGAAGAGAGGGGGTTGTTAATGATAATAATAATGAAAAGCATTATTAAGTATTGGGGTAGATACAAAAAAAAATTGGGTTGGATGCAGTCCCTGTCCCACGTGGAGCTCACAGTCTCAAGACCCATTAGACAAACTAGGTAAATGAGGCACAGAGGAGTGAAGTGACTTGTCCAAGGCTAAACAACAGACAAGTGGCCAAGCCAGGATTAGAACCCTTTACCTTTAAACTCCCAGGCCTGTGCTCTAGCCACTAAGGAGAGAACGAGGTGAAAACATACTGGTGATTATTGAGCATGCACACCCACTGCATTTCTTTACACAGAGTGCAGAACTTACAGATATGCACATAAATGCTGCAGGGCAAATAGCGGATGTCTAAAGGTTACAGATGCAGGGTGTTGACGATGCAGAAGGGCGAAGAAGCTGGGGGGGAAGAGGACTTAATCAGAGAAGGCCTGTTGGCGGAGTTGAGACCTTAATAATGCTTTAAGGAAAGGGAGAGTGGTGGTCCGGCCTATGTGGAAAGGGAGGGAGTTCCAGGCTAGAGGGAGGCTGTGGAAAGGGAGGCCATGGAAAAGGAGGCCGTGGAAAAGGAGTCGGAGGCGACATAGACGAGATGGAGGCCCAAGGAGGAAGCTGGCGCTGATGGGGCAAAATATCACCAGGTGGCGATAGATAGGGTAGGCCGCCCAGAATCACCATCTAGGAGAGAAGCAGCGCCGCCTTGTGGCTACGGCTCGGGCTTGTGCCTTAGAAGGACTTGGCTCCTCAACCAGACCCGGCCACTTGTCTTCTAGGTGACCTTGGGCAAGTCAGCTCACTTCTCTGCTCAGTTACCTCATCTCTAAAATGGGGGTTAAGACTTGAGTCTCATGTGGGACGTGGACTACGTCCAAACTGATGGGCTTCTTCCTAACCCAGGGCTTAGTAAAGTGCCTGGTACATAGTGAGAGCTTCATAAACACCATAAAAAGATCAATGCCACCAGGAGGTGATAGAAGGTGAAGTCTCACAGCTAGTTTCACCATGAGGTTATTGAGAAGAGCAGTCTTCCAGGCACCTTCGGCCTGTTGCCACCAGGTGGCGATAGGCACACTGCACACTTCCACCAGGCAGGCTGCTGCTCTCAGATCTGAGGGTGGTTCTGGTTCCAGGGACCAGGGGCATCTCTCCGGAGCAGTTGCTCAATGCTTCTCCTCGGCCTCCAAGATCATCTCTCTTATGCTGTGGGCAGACTCAACTCCAGGGATTTTTCCCTCTTACTGAAGGACTGCACTGCTACCCCAAAGAGAAGAGGGTGTGTGTGTTTTGTGTGTGTGTGTGTGTGTGAGAGAGAGAGAGAGAGAGAGAGAATAATGAGAGGGAGAAGAGTGATGAGGCAGATGCCACTCATGGGAGAACAGGGGTCTGGGCTCTGTGCAGGAAGCTAGTTCTGTCTGATTTGCCTGGAAGTGAGAAGACCCAGGGCCCTTAATTCCATAGATAGGTCAAGTCTCTCTGGGACTACAGTCCTGACTGTAAGGTCACTGCACAGCCTCACTCTCCGGAGAAGTGGCCTTTTTGGGCTCATTGTGGAAGTTTGTGGTTTCTGATATCAGGAGGAGATCAGGGTGTCTCTCCTATTTCTCTCTGAGAAGCAGAGTTGTGCAGATACCTGCCTGAAATCGTGTTCACAGCAGTGTGGGCTGGGAGGAGAGAAGGCAAGTAATGTACCAGAAACTGAATTCTATCCAGTGTGCAGGCAGTTCTGCACCTTCAGTCAATCAACTGGATTGATGGAGTGCCTCTTGTATGCAGAGGACTGTATAAGCGCTTGGGAGAGTACCCATAGGACAGACATATTCCCTGCCCATAAGAAACTTACAGTCTAGAGGGGGAGGTAGACATTAATTTAAATACATAAATAAATATATACATAAATAAGGGCAGAGTGTTGCAGTCATCTTAGTGAGGTGGTCTGCCTATACACCTCACCTCTCCAGATGATGGGCTTAATGTTTGATGGAGGAGACGAAAAATGGTGTCTGCCAAAGAAACATATGTTGTCTGCAATCTCCTACCCCTCCTTCTCCAGCTATGAGATAACAGAATCTGCAGGAGACTGAAGGGTTTGGCCACAGAAGCAGAGAGCAGGGCAAAAGGCAGGGTGAGGGAATCTAGCCCCTCACTAATCCACATGTGTTTCTTAAGGTCACGTCCCATAACTCAAGATGTGTTTCAGTCAGGACTGGTGGAGAAGGGGCAGTGATATTTTGCTTCCATTTAGACCCAAACTATAATGCCTCCTACCCAGAGGAGAGCTCTGCAGTGAGTCCTGTGTTTTGGAGGGAGCAGGAGGTGGGTGTTGGGGAGGAGGGGAGCACGAGTCTGTCCTGTTAGATTAGACATAAGAAACAGTGTTTGCCCCCCAACCCCCTCAAAAAACCTAGGTTGTCTTCAATCTTCTTTGCCTCTTTCTCCAGCTCTGAGAAAGACTAGAGAGAGAAACTTTAGGAGCAATGAAACAATAAAACACAACACATATGCCCAAAATAAAAGCAAAATCCAATCTTTTCCTTTTCTCTCACTCCATTCTGTGTCCAAAAGCAGAAATGAGGGCTTAGTTAGGGAAGACTTCTTGGAGGAGATGTGATTTTAGGAGAGCTCTGAAGGTGGGGAGAGTGATGCTTTTTCTGCTTAATAGGGCCAGCCTGCTCTGACTACTCCTGGGGTCCAGTGTCAGCAGGTCCGATGTGGGGACTGTGAGGAGGGAACTCAAACAGGAAAGAAAGGTGGAGTGGGAGTCAGGCCAGACATGAGACCCCTTGGAGAGCTGTTTGGAATTTGTGTTTCCCTGGACAAATCCTTTCATGCTAGAGATTCAATCCAATCCAATCTTATCCCTTTTCCCTTATCTCATCCTACCCTATCTTTCCCAAAGCCATCCCCTCTTCGAATGAAGCTGTTAGGGCTTCCTCCTGGGACACTTGATCTCTAACCCAGGTGCTTCCAATCAGGTGGATTGCTGACGTCAGGCCGGGCCACCCCCACCCCCACCCTCCATATAAGCCTCCAGAGCCTGAGGTTATATGGAGTTGAGTATCTTGGTTTTTAATGTGAGGGACTGTGGAATTTAGGAGGATAAGAGGAACGGTTTGGGAGTTAAGGAGGTGTGGAATTTGGGGTAACTTTGAATCTCCTTTCTTGCTTGCTTACTAGGGGCTCTTCTGGGTGAGGTAATTTCCTTAAAGGTGTCCTTGGCAGGCTATGTGGAGGTATAATCTTTCCCCTTTCCTGACCTTATTTGTGCCTGTGCGGGAAGTGGGTAGTGGGGTGAAGGGCCTAACACTCCACTTCAGAAGGCCTATTGGTCACTCAAACTGCCTCTTTGTTCTCCAGCCTTTCTCTGTGGCTGTGGAAATTCCAAGAGGCACTTCCTTCCTGTAACTAATCAGTGGTGTTACCAAGTGCTTACTGTGTGCAGAGCACTGTACTATGTGGTTAGGAGAGTGCAGTACAACAGAATTAACAGACATGTTCACTGCAGCCCTGACTCACCACCTTAACAGACCTGTCCTCACTTTTCTGCTCTCCTTCCCTTACACCTTCAAGATATGCTTGTCTTCCACATACGACCAGAGTTCCTTTTCGATCTTATAGGTCCAGCATCAGTTGAATGGGGAGGACCCAATTAATTCAATACAGGTAAGGTAAGGATCAAAGTAAGAAAGATATATACTAATTGTTGTGGGGTGTATAGTTCAGTGCATGGCGGGTGTCTAAGTTCATGGTTGAGTTGAAAGTGTAAATAAAGTGTGTGTGTGTGTGTGTGTGTGTGTGTATGTGGTGGGGTTGGGCGTGGGGAGGATGAAAGTTTTAGTCAGGGAAGGCTTACTGAAGAAGAAACAATTTCAGTAGGGCTCTTAAAGTTTTGGGAGACCACTGGTATGTCCTCTATGTAGGTGGGAGGCTGGGTGGGGATGAGTTGGGAGAGATGTGGTCCACATGAGACACGATTAGCAGGCTGGATCTTGCAGGAGTTTCCTAAACTCAACTCAGAGCCATCTGGAGGTGGATGTCTAAGGGGTCCTGGTGATGGGAAGAGAGGGACCAGCCACTTTGCCTACCAGAAGCTTTTTATACTACCTGGCTGTGAAGACTGTTCTTCCTTTAGGGAGGGTGCAGGGGAGCCGAGTTTCCATCTCTAAGGGAAAGTGATGGGGGCATGTGTGAATGATTAAAGGTTATGGCAGGAGAGGAAGGAGGTGGGGAGCAGAGGAGTCTATCCCTCTCAGCACTGAGGCTGGTTCTACAAACTGGGGCTAAGGCTCTGTGGAGGGAACTGGTTCTGTCGAGTTTGACCGTGCTGCTGAGAAGATCCAGGACCCTTAATTCTATAGATGGGTTAATCCTCTCTGAATCCACAGTCTTGTCCACAGGGTCACCATGCACATCTTTAGTCACCCAGAGCTGGAACTCCTCAATGGCTGTCTCTGAAGGAGTTGGGTAAGTGGGGGGCAGTCTAGGGTTAAAAGTGAAGTTGGCTAGGTTCTTTCTGGCTTGCTAGCTGGGAGAGCTTCTAGGTCAGGTAATTTCCCTAACGACCTCCCTGCAGGACTGTTCTGTGGTGGTGGCGGTTGGGGGGATATCATCCCTCACCTATCCTGACCTCATGCCCTTGTTTTGGGTGGGAGGATGCGTAGTGTCACTTAGTGGAAGAGCATGGGCTTGGGAGTCAGAGGACGTGGATTCTAATCTCGGCCCCGCCACGGGTCTGCTGTGTGACCTTGGGCAAGTCATTTAACCTCCCTGGGCCTCAGTTACCTCATCCATAAAATGGGGTTTAAGACTGTGAGCCCCACTTGGGACATCCTGAATACATTGTGTTTATCCCAGCGCTTAAAACAGTGTTTGGTACATAGTAAGTGCTTAAAAAATGCCATAATAAATATTATTATTATCATTAGTGGGGTGAAGAGTCTCCGTCTCAGATGGCTCCCTTGCCACTCAAACTGCCTCTTTCTGTAGCTGTGGAAGTTCTCAGAGATACTACGCTCTTGCGTAGTTTGCGTAGATTGCCATAAATCAATGGCATTTATTGAGTGTTTAGTATATGGAGAGTACTGTACTAAGTGCTTGGGAGAGTATAATGCAACAAATTTAGCAGACACATTCCCTTCAGCTCTGACACACCACTTCAGTATACCTGTCCCCACTTTTCTCCTCTTGTTAGGGTGTCTCCCTTCCTAATACCTTCAGATGTGCTTGTCTTCTCCATGCTCCAAGAATCCCCTTTCAATCTTAGAGGTCCACCATCAGTTTTATGGAGTAGATCCACATGATACAATGGAGGTAAGGAAAGGATCTGAGTTTAAGAGTATGTACCTAATTGCTGTGATGTGAATATTTCAGTGCTTAGTGGGTTGGACTATGTGCATAGGTGAGCTGGAAGGGGAAATAAAGTGAGGGTGTATATGTACATCACTCTTTCCATTCTCTTTTCACAGGGAAGTAACCCTGTTGTAAGTACTGGTGGCTTCTGGCAATATAGTGCTAGGTGCAGGATACTGCCCATCAGTGTGTCCACCTCATTCTCTGAGAAGAGTTGAGTGGACTCCATCTGAGTCGTGAAGGGGGGGGGGAAGGACAAAGTAGCCATTGTATTAGAAAGTGAATTATCCCTTACAGAGCTGCTAGATATCCAGGCCCTAGAGGAAAAGCCATCATCATCACTTAACACATACCATTATTATTATTTTTATCATTATCCTTAAAAGAAGAAATAGGGGTCTTAGCTGGGAAGACCTCTTGGAGAAGATGTGATTTTAGGAGGTCTCTGAAGGGCGGTAGGGGGAGAGTGGTGGTATGTCTGCTTTGAAATGCCACGGTGCCCTGACTGTTCCTTGGGTCCAGTGTCAGCATGCTGGCAATAGGTGCTGGGAAGAGGGAACTGAGACAAGACGGTCCCGGGCGGCGGCTTGCAGGAGGCAAGGAGGCCGAGAAGGGTGGTCTTTCCTTTCCTTTTCCTGATTTGGGTGGCCTCACGCCAATTACAAAACTCCCTCACCAGATTGGCTGGATCTTCCCAATGGTCCTCCACCCACCCTCCACCCTGATTCGCAAGGAATTCAAATAGCCCTCCCGACTCTCTGTCGCCTATCGCCGATCCCATCCTCGTCGCCATTTATGTCACCCGTCGTCGGGGACAAGTTCTTTCGGAATCGGCGCGGCAAGAGAGAGAGAGAGAGAGAGAGAGAGACTGGGGATGGAAGACCTGAGTTTGTATAGAGTTTATTCCACGGGGCGGATTGAATTAATTAATTATTTAGACGCGACAATCGGCCTTTCCTTTTGGGGAAATATGGTGTTAAAGCTTCCCCCTTGGGAGGAATTTGGTTAAAGCATCCTTGATGGGCGGAATACACTGGTATGTTACTCGGTGTGGACAGACACCAGGGCCCGCCCAGGCAGAGCTCGCTTATGGTTTACTCACAACGTGGTGAGGCGGCTAGTTCCCACCATGTGCGTACCCACTCAGGAGGAACCCACTTGGCGTTAAACCCACTTATGTGTTGGACTCATTTATGCGTTGCACACTCATGCGTTACACACGTATGCGTTACACTCATGCACTACACACTTATGCGTTACACCTATACATTACACTCTTAGGCATTACATTTATACATTACACCCTTATGCTTTACACACTTCTGCGTCATACACGTATACGTTACACTCACCCGTCCCCCGGCCCCTGTCTCTGTGCGTTGGTCCTGGTGGCAGAATGGCGTCTGGTGCTCTGGGCAAGGAAAGGCACGTGGGTGGCTGTTGTTACCGCTGCGATCCTCCAAAGAGACCAGAGCACCAGAGGCGACAGGTATTTATTACCTGTGGTTTAGGTGGTCCTAACTTCCGTCCTGTTCAATCTCCACCCCTTCCACTTCCTCTTCTCCCATACCTTACTGGGTCAGCACGGAGGAGAGGGACACCTATCTTCCCACTCCACCCCCTCTGGCCAGAAGGGTTACGTCACCAGCGGCATTTCGGCAGTGGGGTAGCCGGTGCCCTGAAGGGTTCAGTGTCAGGTATTCAAGGCAAAGGGTGGGGGGGCAAATTTGGAAGGCAAAGGCTAGGGGTCCAAAAATGGATCAAGACCTTGGAGGTAAAAGCAGGGGACCCCAAACTGGAATGAAAAGGGTTTGGCCAAACTTGAAAGGTAAGAATGGGTGCTCCAAACAGGAACAAAAAAGATTTGGGGCCAAACCTGCAAGACAAAGGCTGGGTGCTGAACAGTGGAACGAAAAGGGTTCGGGGCCAATCCTGCAAGGCAAAGGCTGGGGGCGGGGGGGAATCTGGAAGGCAAAGGCTGGAGGTCCCAAAATGGAACGAGAAGAGTGTGGGGCCAGGCCGGGAAGGTAAAGGCAGTTGGGGGTGGGGAGTGGGGCACTCTGGAACGAGAAGGGTTCAGGGCCAAACCTGGAAGGCAAAGATGGGGGTACAACCTGGAAGGCAAAGGGGGTGGGGCCCAACCTGAAACGAGGAGGGTTCGGGGAAAGTCCGGGAAGGCAAAGGCAGGGAGGCCCATTCTCCAACGAGTAGGGTTTGGGGCCAGGACTGGAAAGAAAATGTGAGGGAACCAAACCTGGAATGAAAGGGTTTGTGGTCAGGCCTGGAAGGCGAAGGCGGGGGGGGACAGGCCGGGAAGTCCAAGGCAGAGGGGCCCAACCTGGTACAAGAAGGGTTCAGGGCCAGGCCTGGAAGGCAAAGGCTAGGGGGACCTAAACTGGAACGAGAAGGCTTCGGGGGGCCTGGCCTGGAAGGCAAAGGCAGGGGAGCCAAACCTGGAAGGAGAAGACTTGGTGGCCAGGCTGGGAAGGCAAAGGCCGTTGGGCGGGGTGGAGGGAGGCAAGCCTGCACCGCAAAGCCTTCGGGGCCCGGCCAGGGTGGCAAAGGCAGGGGGACCTAACCTGGAAAGAGAAGGTTTTGGAGCCTGGCCTGGAAGGCAAGGCGGGGGAGCCAAACCTGGAACATGAAGGCTTTGGGGTCAGGTCTGAAAGGCAGTGGTGGGGGTCGGGGTGGGAGGTCCAACCTGGAAGGAAAAGAGTTTGGGGCCAAATCTGTAAGGCAAAGGCGGGGGGCTCAACCTGGAATGAGAAAGATTAGGGGCCAGGCCTGGAAGGCCAAGCCAGGGGAGCCCAACCTGGAAAGCAAAGGCAAGGTGGCCCTACCTGCAAGGCAAAAGCAGGGGGACAAACCTGGAATGAGAAGAAATTGGGGCTAGGCCTTGAAGGCAAAGGTGTGGTGGTGGGGGGGGTCAAACGTGGAATAAGAAGTGTTTGGGGACAGACCTGGAAGGCAAAGGCATGGGGGCTCAACCTGGAACAAGAAGGGTAAGGGGCCAGGCCTGGAAGGGGGGCCAAACTGGGTGGACCAATGTGAAAAGCAAAGGCGGGGTGGCCCAACTTGCAAGGCAAAGGCAGGGGGCCCCAACCTGCTACTAGAAGGGTTTGGTCCCAGGCCAGGAAGGCAAAGGTGGAGTGCCCCAACCTCATACAAGAAAGGTTCGTGGCCAGACCTGGAAGGCAAAGGTGGGGGGACCAAACCTGGAAGGAGAAGGGCTCATAGACAGGCATGGAAGGCAATGGCTCTAATGGGGCCTACCTGTAATGAAAAAGGTTTGGGGCAGACCTAGAATCAAAAGGAGGGGGTCAGGGGAGGAGGGCATCCTGGAATGAGAAGGCTTCGAAGTCAGGCCTGGAAGGAAATGTCAAGGGAGTCCAACCTCGAAGGTAAAGTCGTGGAGGGGGGGGCCAAAACTGAAATGCGATGAGTTCAGTGCCAGGCCTGGAAGGCAAAGGAGGGGGAGCCCAACCTGAAAGGCAAAGGCTGGGGGGCCCAACCTGGGATGAGAAGGCTTTGGGGACAGGTCTCGAAGGCAAAGGCACAGAGTCTCAACCTGGAAAGAGAAAAGTTTGGGGCCAGGCCTGGAAGGCAAGGCGGCAGTGCCAAACCTGAAATGAGAAGGGTTCAGGGTCAGGCCTGGAAGTCATAGGCTGAGGGACCAAACTTGGAACGTGAAATGTTCGGGGCCAGGTTGCAAAGGCAAAGGTGGGGGGGGGCCCAACCTGGAATGAGAAGAGTTCGGGGCCAGGCCCAGAATGAAAAGGAGGGGGGCATCCAACCTGGAAGGCAAAGGCTGGGGGGACAAACCTGGAATGTGAAGGCTTCGGGGCCAAGCCGGGAAGTCAAAGGCGGGGGGGGGGGGGCAAACCTAGAACGAGAAGGGCTCAGACCCTGGTCCTGGAAAGCAAAGGCCAGGGGCAGAGGGTCCCCTCTGCAAGGCCAAGGCAGGTGGGCCAAACTCAGAACGTGAAGGACTCGGGCCCAGGCCAGGAAGGCATAGGTTAGGTAAGATGTGAAGTTTAGGTTAGGGGATATGTAAGGCTAGGGAAAAGGAGAGGGCAGGGGAAAATGTTAGGCCATGAGAAAAGTTTAAGTAGGGAAATAAGTCATGCTAGGGGGAAAGGTTAGGCCAGGGGGAAAGGTTAGGTCAGGGAAAAGGTAAGCCTTTGAGAAAAGGTTAGACTAGGTGTAAAGGTTAGGTTCTGAGAAAAGCTTAGGCTAGGGGATAGGGTTAGGATAAGGTAAAAGGTTAGGCTAGGGTAAAAGGTTAGGCCAGGGGAAAAGGTTAGGGTAGGGGGAAAGCTTAGACCAGAGAAAAGGAAAGGCCAGGGGAAAAGCTTAGCCTAGGGGAAAAGGTTGGTCTAGGGGAAAAGGTTGGTCTGGGGGAAAAGGTTAGGCTATGGTAAATTGTTAGGCTATGGGAAAAGGTTACACTAGGGGAATAGTTTAGGCTAGGTGAAAAAGTTAGTCTCGGGGAAATGTTTAGGCTGGGGAAAAGGTTAGGCCAGGGAAAAAGTAAGACTATGGGAAATGGATAAGCTAGGGGAAAAGTTTAGGCCAGGGGAAAGATTAGGCAAGGGAAAGGTTAGGCAAAGGAAAGTTCAGGCAAGGGGAAATGTTTAGGCTAGGGGAAAAGGTTAGGTTAGGGAAAACATTTGGCTATGGTAAATGGTTAGTCTAGGGGGAAAGGTTAGGCTAGGTGAAAAGGTTAGACCAGGGAGAAGGTTAACTAAGGGAAAACTTTAGACTAGATGTAAAGCTTAGGCTTGGGAAAAGCCTAGGCCAGCGGGAAAAGGTTAGGGCAGGGGAGAAGTTTAGGGCAGGGGTTACATCAGGGAAAATGTTAAGCAAACAGTTAGGCGAGGGGAAAGGTTAGGTGAGAAAGAAAAATTAGGCTATGGGAAAAGGTTAGGTGAGGGGAAAGGTGAGGCTAGGGAGAAGGATAAGCCAGGGGAAAGGTTAGGCCATGGGAAAAGTTTAAGTCAGGGAATAGGTCATGCTAAAGGAAAAGGTTAGGTCAGGGGGATAGGTAAGACCAGGGAGAAATGTAAGCCTTGGGGAAAGATTAGGCTAGGTGTAAATGTTAGGTTAGAGGAAAAGCTTGGGCTACGGGAAAAGGTTAGATTAGGGTAAAAGGTTAGGCTAGAAGAAAAGGTTAGGCTAGGTGAAAAGGTTAGGCCAGGGAGAAGGTTAACTAGGGGAAAACTTTAGACTATGTGTAAAGCTTAGGCTGGGGAAAAGCTTAGGGCAGCAGAAAAGGTTAGGGCAGGAGAAGAGTTTAGGGCAGGGGAAAATGTTACTTCAGGGAAAATGTTAAGCTAGGGCAAAAGGTTAGGCGAGGGGAAAGGTTAGGCGAGAAAGGTTAGGCTATGGGAAAAGGTTAGGCGAGGGGAAAGGTTAGGCTAGGGAAAAGGATAAGCCAGGGGAAAAGGTTAGGCCATGGGAAAAGTTTAAGTTCATGCTAGTGGAAAAGGTTAGGTCAGGGGGATAGGTAAGGCCAGGGAGAAATGTAAGCCTTTGGGAAAAGATTAAGCTAGGTGTAAATGTTAGGTTAGGGGAAAGGCTTGGGCTACGGGAAAAGGTTACACTAGGGTAAAAGGTTAGACTAGGGGAAAAGATTAGACTAGGGGAAAAGCTTAGGCCAGGGAAAAGATCAGGGCAGGGGAAAAGTTTAGGGCAGTGGAAAATGTTACATCAAATCCATTTAAACGTTACATACCCATGTAGAAGTGTCTGGCTTCCAACCCCACGAGCAGTCAGCAGGACAGGACACTCACCCATCTCATGGCTCCTCACTTGGTGCAGGCAGAGCGACATTCTCATACTCTGGATAGAGGCGAACTGCAGCCGGCTGCTGCAAGTCCCATTCCTCTGAACAGAAGGTTAGAGGCGGCAGGTATTTATCACCTGTGCCCTTAGGTTTTTCCAGCTTCGGGCCTCAGTTTATCCAAACTCTGCCCTTCCCCCTCCTCCATTCCTAATTTGATTGGCACGGGGGCAAAGGGCACCTTCTGTATTCCCCGGTTGGGCTGTCAATCTGGCAGTTTCTGTTGTGGGGGCGGTGTCCCACCCTCACTTCCGAGTTCCACCTGCTGGCTCAGGAGGTCACGAGATAGCATTTGACCTTGAGATGGTCGGTACCCCAGGGTCACCTTGGGACAACGAGAAAACTTTAGGTTAGGGGAAAAGGTTAGACAAGGGAAAAAGTTAGCCTAGGGAAAAAGGTTAGACTAGGTCAAAGAATGTGCTAGAGGAATGGTTAGGCTATGGGAAAAGGTTACGCCAGGGGAAAAGTTTAGGCTAGGGGAAAAGGTGAGACCAGGGGAAAAGGTTAGGTTGGGGAAAAGATAGGCCAAGGGAAAAGGTTAGGCTAGGGGAAAGGTTTAGGCTAGGATAAAGGTTAAGCTAGGGTCAGGTTAGGCTATGGGAAAAAGTGAGGCCAGGGGAAGAGGTTAGTGCCAGGGCAAGAGGTTAGCCTAGGAAAATAGGTTAGGCTAGGGGAAAGCGTTAGGCTGGGGAAAAGGTTAGGCCAGGGAAAAAGTTTACGTGAGGAGAAAAAGTTTAGGCTAGGGAAAAAGGTTAGGCTAGGGGAAATGATGGTTTAGGGGAAAATATTAAGCATGGGGAGAATGTTGGGATAGGGGAAAAGGTTAGGGGAGGTAAAAAGGTTTGGCTAGGGTGAAATGTTAAGCTGGGGGAAATTTTAGGCCAGTGGTAGAGTTTAAGCCTGGGGAAAGATTAGGCCAGGAAAAAGCTTAGTCCAGGAGAAAAGATTAGGTCAGGGGAAATGTTTCCGCCCGGGGAAAAGGTTAGACTAGGGGCAAAGGTTATTTCAGGGAAAAAGATAGGCCAAGGGAAAAGCTTAGTCGAGGAAAAAAAACTTTAGGCTAGGGGAAAGGTTAGGCTAGGGGTCAAGTTAGGCTATGGGAAAAGATGAGGCCAGGGGAGGGGTTAGGCCAGGGGAAGAGGTTAGGCTAGAGGAAAACGTTAGGCTGGGGAATAGATTAGGCTTGGGGAAAAGGGGAAAATTTTAGGGTATGGGAAAAGTTAAGGCTAGGGGAAATGTTTAGGCCAGGGTGAAGTTTAGGCTAGTAGGAAAACGTTAGTTAGGTGAAGAGGTTAGGCTAGGGGAAAGAGTAGGCTGGGGACAGGTTAGGCTATGGGATAACGTTAAGCTATGTGAAAAATTTATATGGGGGAAAACGATAGGCTAGGAGAAAATGTTAGGACAGGAGAAGGTTAGGCTAGGGGAAAATGTTAGGCCAGGGAGAAGGTTATGTGGTGGGAAAAAGTTAGGTCAATGGAAGGGATAGGCCAAGGGAAAAGCCTAGGTTAGGGGAAAGGTTTAGGCTAGGGGTCAAGTTGTTCTATGAGAATAGGTTCCACCAGGGGAAAAGGTTAGAATAGGGGAGAAGTTAAGGCTAGGATAAAAAGGTTAAGCAAGGGAAAGAGGTTAGGCTAGGGAGAAAGGTCAGACAAGGGGAAAAGTTTAGGCTAGGGGAAAGATTAGACTGGGAGAAACAGGTTGGGGGAAAATATTGGGCTAGTTGAGAATGTTAGGGTAGGGGAAAAGCTTAGGAGGGAATAAAGGTTATGCTAGGGGAAAACATTAGGCTAGGAGAAAGGATTAGGCTAGGGGAAAGGTTTACACCAGGGGAAAAGGTTATGAGAGGGAAAAGGATAGGCCAAGGGAAAAGATTAGGCTAGGGGAATATATTAACCAAGGGAAAAGGTTAAACTAGGCAAAAACATTAGGCTGGGGAAATGTTTGGCATGAGGAAAAGGTTAGGCGTGGCAAAAAATGTTAGACTAGGGGAAAGGTTACTCTAGGGGAAAAGGTTACTTTGTGAAAAAATGTTAAGCCAAGGGAAAAATTTAGGCTACTTGGAGAAAAAGTTAGGCTGGGCAAAAGTTGGGCTAGGGGAAAAAGTTAGGCCAGGCAAAAAAGTTGGGCTACGGGAAAAGGTTAGGCTTTGGGAAATGTTTAGTCCAAGGGAAAAGGTTAGTACAAGGGAAAAGGTTAGGCCAGGGGAAATGTTTAGCCACGGGGAAAAGGTTAGGCCAACTGTAAAGGTTAGGTTAGGGGAAAAGCTTAGGCTAGTGGAAATGGTTAGGCTAGGGTAAAAGGTTAGGCTTAGGCTAGGGGAAAATGTTAGTCCAAGGAGAAGGTTAGGCCAGAGATAAAGGTTAGGTCAATGGAAAGGACAGGCCAAGGGAAAGGTTTAGGCTAGGGGAAAAGGTTAGGCTAGGATAAAGGTTAGGTGAAGGGTCAGGTTATTCTATGAGAAAAGGTTATGCCAGGGAAAAAGTTAGGCTGCGGAGAAGTTAAGGCTAGGGGGAAAGGTTAGGCAAGGGGAAAGATTAGTCTAGGGAAAATGGTTAGGTGAGGGAAAAAGGTCAGACAAGTGTAAAAATTTAGGCTAGGGGAAAGATTAGGCTAGGGGAAACAGGTTAGGGGGAAATATTAGGCTAAGGGAGAATGTTAGGGTAGGGGAAAAGGTTAGGTGGGATAAAGGTTTTGCTAGGGGAAAACATTAGGATAGGGGAAAGGTTTAGCCTAGGGGAAAAGGTTAGGCCAGAGGAAAAGGTTAGGCCAGGGGAAAAGGTTAAGCTAGAGGATAAGGTTATTCTAGGATAAAGGTTAGGCTAGGGTCAGGTTAGGCTAGGGTAAGGCTAGGCTATGGGAAAAGGTGAGGCCGGGGAAGAGGTTTGCCTAGGGAAATAGGTTAGGATAGGGGAAAATGTTAGTCTAGGGGAATAGGTTAGGCTAGGGAAATAGGTTAGTCCAGGGGAAAAGGTTAGGCGAGGGAAAAGTTAAGGCTATGGGAAATGGTTAGGCTAGGGGAAACTGATAGGCTAAGGGAAAAGGTTATGCGAGAGGAAAATTTTAGACTAGGGGAAAAGATTAGGCTGGGGGAAAATTTAAGGCTGGGGAAACATTTAGGGTTAGGGGAAAACGTTAGGCTAGGTGAAAAGTTAAGGCAAGGGGAAAACGTTAGGCAAGGGGAAAAGGTTAGGCCAGGGAGAAGGTTAGGCCAGCAAAAAAGGTTAGGTCAAGGGAAAGGATAGGCCAAGGGAAAGGTTTAGTCTAGTGGAAAAGGTTAGGTTAGGATAAAGGTTAAGCCAGGGGCCACATTAACCTATGCGAAAAGGTTAGGCCAGGGGAAGAGGTTAGACTAGAGGAAAGGAGTAGGCTAAGGGAAAAGTTTAGGCTAAGGGAAAAGGTTAGGCTAGGGAAAAACATTAGGACAGGGAAATGGACAGACCAAGGGGAAAGGTTAGGGTAGGCAAAAACATTAGGCTAGGGGAAAGGTTAGGCCAGGGGAAAAGGATAGGCGAGGGAAAAAAGTTTAGGCCATGGGAAATGTTTAGGCACGGGGAAGAGATTAGGCCGGGGAAAAGGTAATGCTAGGGGAAAGAATAGGCTAGGGAAATGTTAGGCTAGGGGAAAAGTTTATGCTAGGGAAAAGGTTAGGCCAAGAGAAAAGGTTAGGTTAGGGAAAAGGATAGGCCAAGGGAAAAAGATAGGCTAGACACAAACATTAGGCTAGGGGAAAGGTTAAGCTAGGGGAAAAGTTTTTTCCAGGGGAAAAGTTTAATCTAGGGGAAAGGGTTAGTATTGGAGAAAATGTTAAGCCAAAAGAAAAGGTTAGGTTAGGCAAAAACATTAGGCTGGGAAATGTTAGGCTAGGGGAAAAGGTTAAACCAGGCCAAAAAGTTAGGTTTAGGGAAATGGTTAGGCAAGTGGAAATGTTTAGGCATGGGGAAAAGGTTAGGTTAATGGTAAAGGTTAGGCCAGGGAAATAGGTAAGTCTAGGGGAAAAGGTTATGCTAGGGGAAATGGTTAGGCTAGGGGAAAACTTTATGCTAAGGGAAAAGGTTATGCTAGGGGAAAAGTTTAAGCTAGGGGAAAAGGTTAGGCTAGGATAAAGGTTAGGGTAGGATAAAGGTTAGGGTAGAGGTCAGGTTATTCTAATGGAAAAGGTTAGGCCAGTGGAAAAGGTTAGGCTAGGGGAAGAGTTAAGGCCAGGGGAAAAGGTTAGGCAGGTGGAGAGGTTAAGCTAGGGAAAAGGTTAGGCGAGGGAAAAAGGTCAGGCTAGGGGAAAAGGTTAGGCGACAGAAAAATGTCAGGCTAGGGGCCAAGGTTAGGCTGGGAGAAACGTTAGGTTAGGGGAAAATAGGCTGAGAAATAATGTTGGGGAAGGGAAAATGGTTAGGAGGGGGAAAAGGTTAGGCTATGGAAAGTTTTAGGCTAGGAATGCAAAGGGTTCTGGCCAGGCCTTGAAGGAAAAAACCGGGGCGGCGGTCCAACCTGGAAGGCAAAGGTGGGGCGGCCACACCTGGAACGAGAAAGATTCGGGTACAGGCCTGGAAGGCAAAGGCCTGGGGTCCAACCTGGAAGGCAAAGGTGGGGAGGGGTAAACCTGGAACGTGAAGAGTTCGAGGGCAGGCCTGGAAGGCAAAGCCGGGGGTCCAAACCTGATACGAGAAGGGTTCGGGGCCAGGCCCGTAAGGCAAAGGCCAGGGGATCAAACCTTGAATGAGAAGGAATCAGGGCCAGGCCTGGAAGGCAAAGACAGGAGGTCCAACCCAAAAGGCAAAGGCTGGGGGCCAAACCTGGAACAAGAAAGGTTCAGGGCTGAATCTGGAAGGCAAAGGCAGGGAGCCAAACCTGGAACGAGAAGGGTTTGGGGCCAGGCCTGGAAAGTAAAGGCCGGAGGGCCCAACCCGGAAGGCAAAGGCGGTGTTGGGGGGCCGGGGGGAGAAACCTGAAACAAGAAGCGTTTGGGGCCAAACCTGGAAGGCACAGACGTGGGAGCCAAACCTGGAACGAGAAGGCTTTGGGGTTTGGGGCCAGGCTAGGAAGGCAAAGTCGTTGTGGGAAAACTTGGAATTTGAGAAGGATTAGGGACCAGGCCAGGAAGGCATTGATGGGAGGGGCCCAAGATGGAACGAGAAAGATTGGGGGCCAGGTCAGGAAGGCAAAGGCGGGGGGCTCAACCTGGAACGAGAAGAGTTCAGAGCGAGGCCTGTTCAGGCCAGGTTAGGGGGCCCAACCTGAACGATGTGGGTTTGGGGCCATTCCTCGAAGGCTAAGGCAGTGGAGTCCAACCTGGAATGAGAAGATTTCGTGGCCAAGCCTGGAAGGAAAAGGTGGGGGGTGGAGTGGTCCTACCTGGAAGGCAAAGGGGCGGGTGGGGCAAACCTGGAACGAGAAGGGTTCGGGGCCAAGCCTAGGAGGCAAAGGCGGGGGGGCGGGGGCAAACCTGGAAGGCAAAGGTGCGAGGGCCTATTCTGGAACTAGAAGCGTTCGGGGCCAGGCCTAGGAGGCAAAGGCGGGGGTGCCCAACCTCAAACGAGAAGTGTTCGGGGCCCGACCTGGAAGGCAAAGGCTGGGGGCCAGGCCGGGAAGGCAAAGGTTGAGGTGGGGAGTCAGGGGGAGATCTGCTGAGAGAAGAGTTCGGGGCTAGGACTGGAAGGCAAAGAGAAGGGGTGGGGGCCAAACCTGGAAGGCAAAGGCGGGGTTGGGGGCAAACCTGGAATGAGAAGCGTTCTGGGCCAGGCCTGGAAGGCAAAGGCGGGGGTTCTACCTGGAACAAAAAGGGTTCGGGGCCAGGCCTGGAAGGAAAAGGAGGGAGGGTCCAACCTAGAAAGCAAAGGCTGGGGGTGGTCAAACCTGGAATGAGAAGGGTTCAGAGCCAAACAAGGAAGGCAAAGGCGGGGGACAGCCCAACTTGCAAAACAAAGGCCGGGGGGGCCCAACCTGGAATGAGAATTGTTCGGGGCCAGGCCAGGAAGGCAAAGGTGGGCGGTCCCAGCCTCGAACAAGATGGCTTCGGGGTCAGGCCTGGAAGGAATAGGCAGGGGGACCAAACCTGGAAAGAGAAACCTTCAGGGCTAGGCCTGGAAGGCAAAGGTTGAGGCACGGGGTGGGGGTGGAGATCTGCTAAGAGAAGTGTTCGGGGCTGGGAAGCCAAATCTGAATGAGAAGTGTTCAGTGCCAGACCTGGAAGGAAAAGGCAAGGGGACCAAACCCGGAATGCAAAGGCTTCAGGGCCAGGATTGGAAAGCAAAGGTGGTGGTGTCCAACCTGGAAGACAAAAGCGGGGGGGTCAAACCTGGAAGGCAAAGGCGGAGGGGGCCCAACCTGGAATGAGAAGAGATCGGGATCAGAATTGGAAGGCAAAGGCTAGGGGAGCCAAACCTGGAATGAGATGGCTTCAGGGCCAGGCCTGGACGACAAAGGCTAGTGGGCCAAACCTGGAATGAGACTGCTTCAGGGCCAGTCCTTGAAGGCAAAGGCTGGAGAGGGGAGGGGGCAACCTGGAATAAGAAGGTTTCAGGGCCAGGCCGGGAAGGCAAAGGCTCAGGGGGGTCCCAATGTGGAACGAGAAGGGTTCGGGGCCAGGCTTGGAAGGCAAAGGCTGCGGGGCTAGGCTGGGAAGTCAAAGGAGGAGGGGCCAAAACTGGAACGAGAAGGGTTCGGGGCCAGGCTTGGAAGGCCAAGGCGGGGGCGGCCCAACCTGAAAGGCATAAGCGGGGGGTCTCAACCTGAAACAAGAAGGGATCGGTCACAGGCCTGAAAGGCAAAGGCAGGGGCCCAAAACCTTCCCTTGTTAATGAGGGGTACATCCCCTTGATTCTATTTAACGTGGTAATATTGTCTTGTTTTTGTTTTGTTCTGTTTTGCTCTGCCATCTACCTCCCCCGATTAGACTGTGAGCCCGTCATTGAACAGGGATTGTCTCTATCTGTTGCCAAATTATACATTCCAAGCGCTTAGTACAGTACCCTAAATATAGTAAACTCTCAAAAAATACTACTGAATGAATGAATGATATGAGAAGAGTTCAGGGCCAGGCCTGGAAGGAAAAGGTGTGGGTTCCAAACTGGAAAACAAAGGCTGGGGGCCCAAACCTAGAATGAGAAGGATTCAGGGCCAGGCTAGTGTAAATGGTTAGACTAGGGGAAAAGATTAGGCTGGGGAAAAATTTAGGGCAGGGGAAAATGTTAGGATAAAGGAAATGGTTCAGCCTTGAGAAAAAGTTGGTCAGGGTAAAGTATAGGCCAAGGAAAGCATTTGGAAAGGGGCAAGGTTTAGGCTATGGGGAAAGGTTAGGCTAGGGGAAATGGTTAGCCTAGGGGAAAAGGTTAGGCTAGGGGAAAAATTAAGGCTAGGGGAAAAGGTTAGGCTAGGGGAAAAGTTAGGCTAGGTGTAAATGATAGGTTAGGAGAAAAGCTTAGGCTAGGAGAAAGAGTTCGGCTGGGGTAAAAGGTTAGGCCGGGGAAAAGGTTAGGCTAGAGGAAAAGGCTAGGCTAAAGGAAAACATCATGCCAAGTAAAAGGTTTAGGCCACGGGAAAAGGTTAGGCGAGAAGAAAGGTTAGGCAAGGGGAAAAGGATAGGCAGGAGGGAAAGGGTAGGCTAGAGGAAATGTTTAGGCTTGGGAAAGGATAAGCCTGGGGAAGAGGTTAGGCCAGGGAGAAAGTTAAGCCAGGGAGAAGGTTAGGCTGATGGAGAAGGTTAGGCTAGGGGAACAGGTTAGGCAAGAGGAAATGGTTAGGCCAGGAGGAAAGATTAGGCAAGGGGAAAGGTTAGGCTAGGTGTAAATGTTAGATTAGGAGAAGATCTTAGTCTAGGAGAAAGAGTTCAGCTGGGGTAAAAGGTTAGAGCAGGGAGAAGGTTAAGCCAGGGAGAAGGTTAGGCTAATGGAAAATGTTAGGCTAGGGGAACAGCTTAGGCTAGGGGAAATGGTTAGGCCAAGGGGAAAGGTTAGACAAGTGGAAAGGTTAGGCTAGGTGTAAATGTTAGGTTAGGAGAAGAGCTTAGGCTAGGACAAAGCGTTTGGGTGGAGTAATTAGGCCAGGGGAAAAGGTTAGGCCAGGAGAAAAGCTTAGGCCAGGAGAAAAGGTTAGGTCAGGGGAAAAGGTGAGGCTGGGTTAAAGGGTTAGGTCAGGAAAAATGATAGTCCAAGGTAAAAGGTTAGGCTAGGGGAAAAGTTTAAGCCAGAGGAAAAGTTAAGGATATGGGAAAAGGTTAGGCTAGGGGAAAGGTTAGAATAGGGGAAAGGTTGGGTTAGGGGAAAAGGTTAGAATAGGGGAAATGTTAAGACTGGGGGAAGGGTTAGGTTAGGAGAAAAGGCTAGGCTAGGGGAAAAGGTTAAGACAGCGAAAAGATTAGGCAAGGGGGAAACTTTACTCGAGGGTAAAGGTTAGGCTGGAGAAAAGATTAGGCTATGGGAAATGGTAAAGTTAGGGGGAAACTTTAGTCTAGGGGGAAAGGTTAGGCCAAGGGAAAGTGCTAGGCTAGGGGGAAAGTTTAGGCCAGGGGAAAAAGTCAGGCAAGGGGAATATGTTAGGCCAAAGGAAAGGGTTAGGCTAGGGGTAAAGGCTAGCCCAAGGGAAAGATTAGGCTGAGGAGAGGTTAGGCTAAGGGAAAAGGTTAGGCTAGGGGAAAAGGTCAGGCTAGTGCAATAAGTTAGGGTATGGGAAAATGTTAGTCTAGGGGAATAGGTTAGGCCAGGGGAAAAGGTTAAACGAGGGGAAAAGTTAAGGCTAGGGGAAAGGTTAAGGCTAGGGGAAAAGGTTAGGCCAGGGTGAAGTTTAGACTAGAGGAAAAACTTAGTCTAGGTGAAGAGTTTAGGCTAGGGGAAAGAGTAGGCTAGGGGAAAGGTTAGGCTGGGGGAAAACACTAGGCTAGGTGAAAAGTTTAATCAAGGGGAAAACGTTAGCCTAGGGGAAAAGGTTAGGCCAGAGAGAAGGTTAGGCCAGGGGAAAGGATAGGCCAAAGAAAAGGGTTAGGATAAGGGAAAAGGCTAGGCTAGGATAAAAGTTCGGCTAGGGGTCAGGTTAGGCTATGAGAAAAAGTTAGGCAAGGGGACGGGGTTGGGCTAGAGAAAAGGGTTAGACTAAGTGAAAAGGTTAGGCCAGGGGAAAAGGTTATGCTAGGGGAAACATTAAGGTTAGGGGAAAAGGTTAGGCGAGGGGAAAGCTTAGGCTAGGGGATAGTTTAGGCTATGGGAAAAGGTTAGACTAAGGAAAAAGGATAGGCTAGGGGAAAGGGTTCCACTAGGGGAAAGATTAAGCTGGGGAAACATTAGTTCAGGGGAAAATATTAGGCTAGGGGAGAATTTTGTAATGGGGGAAAACGTTAGGAGAGGAAAAGTTTAGTCTAGGGGATAAGGTTAGGCCGGGGAAAAGGTTAGCTCAGGAAAAAGGATAGGCCAAGGAAATGGGTTAGTAGTCTAGGCAAAAACGTTAAGCTAGGGGAAAGGTTAGCCTAGGGGTCAGGTTAGGCTATGGGAAAATGTTAGGCCAGGGGACGAGGTTAGGCCAGGGGAAAATGTTTGGCCAGGGAGAAGGTTTGACCAGGGGAAAGGTTTAGGCTTGGATAAAGGTTAGGCTAGGGGTCAAGTTAGGCTATGGGAAGATATTAGGCCAGGGGGAGAGGTTAGGCTGGGGGAATTGGTTAGGCTAGGAGAAAACGGTAAGCTAGGGGAATTGGTTAGGCCAGGGGAAAAGGTTATCCTAGAGAAAGGTTTAGGCCAGCGGAAAATCCCGGCTCGGCCACTTGTCGGTTGTGTGACTGTGGGCAAGTCACTTCACTTCTCTGTGCCTCAGTTCCCTCATCTGTAAAATGGGGATTAAGACTGTGAGCCCCACGTGGGACAACCTGATTCCCCTGTGTCTACCCCAGCGCTTAGAACAGTGCTCGGCACATAGTAAGCGCTTAACAAATACCAACTTTATTATTATTATTATTATTACTATTATTATTATTGTTACTATTATTAAAAGGTTAGGCTAGGGGAAAAGGTTAGGCTAAGGACAAAGGTTAGGCCAGGGGAAAAGGTTATACAAGGGGAAAAGGTAATCCCCATTCCCGCTCACCTTATAAAAACCATCACCTCCTTAACTTCTATCTTTAACCGCTCACTCTCCAATGGCTTCTTCCCCTCTGCCTTCAAACATGCCCATGTCTCCCCCATCCTAAAAAAAACCCTCTCTCGACCCCACTTCCCCTTCCAGTTATCACCCTATCTCCCTACTACCCTTCCTTTCCAAGCTCCTAGAACGAGTCGTCTACACTCGCTGCCTAGAATTCCTTAACACCCATTCCCTCCTGGACACCCTCCAATCTGGCTTCCGTCCCCTCCACTCTACCGAGACTGCTCTCTCAAAGGTCACCCATGACCTCCTTCTTTCCAAATCCAATGACTCCTACTCTATCCTAATCCCCCTTGACCTCTCGGCTGCCTTTAACACTGTTGACCATCCGCTTCTCCACACCTTATCTCACCTTGACTTCACGGACTCCGTCCTCTCCTAGTTCTCCTCTTATCTCTCTGGCTGTTCATTCTTGGTCTCCTTCGCAGGCTCCTCCTCCTCCTCCCATCGTCTAACTGTTGGGGTTCCTCAAGGATCAGTTCTTGGCCCTCTTCTGTTCTCCATATACACTCACTCCCTCAGTGAACTCATTCGCTCTCACGGCTTCAACTATCATCTCTATGCAGATGACACACAGATCTACATCTCTGCCCCGTCCTCTCCCCCTCCCTTCAGGTTCGTATCTCCTCCTGCCTCCAAGACGTCTCTACCTGGATGGCTGCCCTCCACCTAAAACTCAACATGTCCAAAACTGATCTCCTCATCTTCCCTCCCAAGCCCTGTCCTCTTCCTGACTTCCCTATCACTGTGGATGGTTCGACCATCCTTTTGGTCTCTCAGGCCCGCAACCTAGGTGTCATCTTTGACTCGGCTCTCTCATTCATCTCACACATCCAATCCGTCACCAAAACCTGCCAGTTTCACCTTTATAATATCGCCGAGATCTGTCCTTTCCTCTCCACCCAAACAGGCTATCTTACTGTTACAGACTCTCATAATATCCCGGCAGGATTATTGTGTCAACCTTCTCTCTGATCTCCCTTCCTCCTGTCTCTCCCCGCTCCAGTCTATTCTTCACTCTGATGCCGGCTCATCTTCCTGCAGAAACGTTCTGGGCATGTCACTCCCTTTCTTAAAAACCTCCAGTGGTTGCCTATCAACCTCCGCATGAAACAAAAACTTCTCACTCTAGGCTTCGAGGCTCTCCATCACCTTGCCCCCTCCTACCTCTCCTCCCTTCTCTCTTTCTACTGCCCACACCGCACGCTCTGCTCCTCTGCCACCCACCTCCTCACCGTCCCCCATTCTCGCCTATCCGCCATCGACCCCTGGGCCATGTCCTCCCGCGGTCCTGGAATGCCCTCCCTCCTCACCTCTGCCAAACTAATTCTCTTCCCCTCTTCAAAACCCTACTTAGAGCTCACCTCCTCCAAGAGGCCTTCCCAGACTGAGCTCCCCCTTTTCCCTCTGTTCCCTCTGCTCCCCCTCTACCCCCTCTTCACCTCCCCTCAGCTAAGCCCTCTTTTCGCCCCTTTCCCTCTGCTCCTCCCCCCTCACTTCTCCTCCCCTCAGCACTGTACTCGTCCGCTCAACTGTATATATTTTCATTACCTTATTAATTTTGTTAATGAGATGTACATCACCTTGATTTTATTTATTTGCTATTGTTTTAATGAGATGTTCATCCCCTTGATTCTATTTATTGTTATTGTCTGTCTGTCTCCCCTGATTAGAGAGTAAGCTCGTCAAAGGGCAGGGACTGTTTCTATCTGTTACTGTTTTGTACATTCCAAGCGCTTAGTACAGTGCTCTGCACATAGTAAGTACTCAATAAATACTATTGAATGAATGAATGAAAAGGTTAGGCCGGGGAAAAGGTTATGCTAGGGCAAAAGTTAATCCTAGGGGAAAGGTTAGGTGAGGGGAAAGATTAGGCTAGGGGAAAGTTTAGGCTAGAGGAAAAAGGTAAATTAGGGAAATAGGATAGGCGAGGGGCAAAGGCTAGGCGAGGCAAAAAGATTAGACTAGGGGGGAAAATAGGCTAAGGGAAACGTTAGTTTAGGGGAAAACTTTAGGCTAAGAGAGAATTTTGGGGTGGGGGAAAAGGTTCTGAGAGGAAAAGCTTAGGCTAGGGGAAAATGTTAGGCCAGGGAAAAATTAGGCCAAGGAAAAACGTTAGGCCAGGGGAAATGCTTAGGCCAGGGGAAATGCTTAGGCCAGGGGAAATGTTTAGGCCTGGGGAAAAGGTTAGTCTAGCGGAAAAGTTTAGGCCAGGGGAAAGAATAGGCTTGGGGAAAGGTTAGGCTAGGGGTAAAGTTTAGGCTAGGGGAAAAGGTTAATAATAACAATAATGATGTTGGTATTTGTTAAGTGCTTACTATGTGCAGAGCACTGTTCTTAGCGCTGGGGTAGACACAGGGGAATCAGGTTATCCTACGTAGGGCTCACAATCTTAATCCCCATTTGACAGATGAGGGAACTGAGGCACAGAGAAGTGAAGTGACTTGCCCACAGTCACACAGCTGACAAGTCCCAGCTCTGCCACTTGTCAGCTGTGTGACTTGGGGCAAGTCACTTAATAATGTTGGTATTTGTTAAGCGCTTACTATGTGCAGAGCACTGTTCTAAGCGCTGGGGTAGATACAGGGTAATCAGGTCATCCCACGTGAGACTCACAGTTAATCTCCAGTTTACAGATGAGGTTAGCCCAGGTGAAAAGTTTAGGCCAGGGAAAGGTTTAGGCCTGGCAGAAGGTTTGCCCAGGGGAAAAGGTTAGGCTTGGATAAAGATTAGGCTAGAAGTCAGGTTAGGCTATGGGAAAAGGTGAGGCCAGGGGAAGAGGTTAGGCTGGGAGGAAACGTTAAGCTAGGGGAGTAGGATAGGCCAGGGGAATAGTTTAGGCTAGTGAAAAAGTTAAGGCTTGGGGAAAAGGTTAGGCTGGGGGGAAAAGTTTAGCCAAAGGAAAAGGTTAGGCCAGGTGAAAAGGTTAGGTCAGGTAAAAGATTAGGCCAAGGGAAAAGGTTAGTCTAGGCAAAAACGTTAGGCTAGGGAAAAGGTTAGCCTAGTTGTCAGGTTAGGCCAGGGAAAAAATTAGTCTAGGGGAAAGACTAGGCTAATAATAATAGTAATAATGTTGGTATTTGTTAAGCGCTTACTATGTGCAAAGCACTGTTCTAAGCGCTGGGGTAGATACAGGGTAAGCAGGTTGTCCAACATGAGGCTCACAGTTAATCCACATTTTACAGCTGAGGTAACTGAGGCACAGAGAAGATAAGTGACTTGCCCACAGTCACACAGCTGACAAGTGGCAGAGCTGGAAGTCGAACCCATGACCTCTGACTCCGAAGCCCAGGCTCTTTCCACTGAACAGGTTAGGCTAAGGGCAAAAGTTAGGCCGGGGGAAAGGTTAGGTTAAGGGCAACATTAAGGCTATGGGAAAAGGTTAAGTGAGGGGAAAGTTTAGGTTAGGGGAAAGATTAGGCTAGGGGAAAAGGTTAGATTAGGGAAATAGGATAGGCGAGGGGAAAAGGAGAGGCGAGGGGAAAAGGAGAGTCGAGGGGAAAGGGATATGTGAGGGAAAAAGGTTAGACTAGAGGAAGCATTAGGTTAGGGGAAAATATTAGGCTAGGGTAGACTTTGGGGGAGGGGGAAAAGCTTAGGAGAGGAACTGGTTAGGCTATGGGAAAATGTTTGCCCCGGGAAAACGTGGGCCAGGGTAAAGGTTAGGCCAGGGGAAATGTTTAGGTCTGGAGAAAAGGTAAGGTTAGGGGAAAGTTTAAGCCAGGGGATAATGTTATACTAGGGGTAAACTTTAGGCTGGGGAAAAGGTTAGACCAGGGGAAAAGGTTAGGCCAGGGAGAAGGTTTGACTGGGGAAAAGGTTAAGCCTGGGAAAAAGGTTATGCTAGGGGAAAAGTTAGCCTAGGGGAAAATGTTAGGCTAGGGGAAATGGTTAAGCCAAGAAGAAAGTTAGGCCAGGGAGAGGTTTAGTCTTGTGGAAAAGGTGAGGGTAGGTGAAGAGGTTAGGGTAGGTGAAGAATTTAGACTGTGGCAAATGGTTAGGCTAGGGGAAAATGTTTGGCTAGGGGAAAAGGTTAGGTTAAAGGAAAATGTTAGGACGGGGAAAAGGGGAGACCTCGGGAAGATGTTAGGACAGGGGAAAGGATAGTCCATGGGGAAAGGTTAAGCTAGGAGTAAGATTAGGCTTTGGGAAAAGTTTAGGCCAGGGGAAAAAGTTAAGCCAAGGGAAAAGGTTAGGCTATGGAAAAAGGTTAGGGTAGGCGAAAGGGTTAGGCTAGGGGAAAGGTTAGGTTAGGGGAAAATATTAGACTAAAGGAGAATTTTGGGGTAGAGGAAAAAGTTGGGAGCGGGGAAAAAGTTAGGCTAGGGAAAATGGTTAGGTCAGGGGAAAAGGTAAGGCTAAGTGGAAAGGTTTGGCTAGGGGAAAGAATAGGCTAGGGGAAAGGTTAGGCTAGGGGATATTGTAAGGCTAGGGGTAAAGTTTAGGCTCAGGCAAAAGGTAAGACCAGGTGAAAATGCTAGACCAGAGGAAAAGGTTAGGCCATGGAGAAGGTTTGACCAGGGGAAAAGGCTTGGATAAAGGCTAGGTGAGGAGTCAAGTTAGGCTATGGGAAAAGGTGAGGCCAGGGGAAGAGGCTAGGCTAGAGGAATTCATTAGGCTAGGGGAGTAGTTTAGGCTAGGGGGAAAAGGTTAGGTGAGGGGAAAAGTTTAGGTTAGGGAGTAAGTTTAGGCTAGCGGAAATGTGGGGCTAGGTGAAGAGGTTAGGCTAGGGGAAAGGGTAGACTAGGGGAAAGGTTAGGCAAGGGGAAAATGTTGGGCTAGGTGAAAAGATTAGGTGAGAGGAACGTGTTTGGCTAGGGGACAAGGTTATGCAAGGAAGATGGTTAGGCCAGGGGAAAAGTTTAGGCCAAGGGAAAAGATTAGGCTAAGGGAAAAGGTTAGGCTAAGGGAAAAGTTTAGGCCAGGGAGAAGGTTAGGACAGAGAGAAGTTTAGGCTAGCAGAAACGGTTTGGCTAGATGAAGAGGTTAGGCTATGGGAAATTGTTAGACTGGGGGAAAAGATTAGGCTAGGGGAAAAGGTTAGGTTAAGGGAAAAAGATAGGACAGGGGAAAAGGGGAGGCCCCATTAAGAGGTTAGGACAGAGGAAAGGATAGGCCACGGGATAAGTTTAGGCTAGGGGAAAGGTTAGGCCGGGGCAATGGTTAGGAAAAGCTTAGTCTAGGAGAAGACATTAGGCCAAAGAAATAGGTTAGGCCAGGGGAAAAGTTTAGCCGAGGGGAAAAATTTCGGCTAGGGGAAAAAATTAGGTCAGAGGAAAAGGTAAGGCTAAGGGAAAAGATTAGGCTAAGGGAAAAGATTAGGCTAAGGGAAAATATTAGGCCAGGGGAAAGGGTTAGGCTAGGGGAAAAGATTAGTCTAAGGGAAAAAGTTAGGCCACTGGAATAGGTTAGTCCGGGGAAAAGGTTAGGTTCAGGGCAAAGGTTAGGCTAGGGGAAAGGGTTAGTCTAAGGTAAAAGGTTAGTCCAGGGGAAAACTTAAGTTCTGGGAAAAGATTAGGGCAGAGGAAAGGATAGGCCAGGGAGAAGGTTATGCCAGGGAGAAGTTTAGATTAGTGGAAAAGGATAGGCTAGGTGATAAAAGGTTAGGCTATGGGAAATGTTTAGGTTAGGGGAAACAGCCTATGGGAAATGGTTAGGCCCGGGGAAAAGGTTAGACCTAGGAAAAGGTTAGGCCAGGGGAAAGGATAGGGCCGGGAGAAGGTTATGCCAGGAAGAAGTTTAGGGTAGCGGAAAAGGATAGGCTAGGCAGAAAGGTTAGGCTATGAGAAATGGTTAGGCTAGGGGAAACTGTTAGGCTTAGGGAAAAAGTTAGGCCAGGGGAAAAGGTTAGGCTAGGGAAAAAGTTTAAGGTTAGGGAAAAATTTAGGGTAGGGAAAAAATTATGCTAAGGGAAAAGCTTAGGTCATGGGAAAAGGTTAGGCCTTGGAAAAAGGTTAGGCCTTGGGAAAGGGTTAGGTCGGGGAAAGTATAGGTCAAGGGAAACGTTTGGCAAGGGGAAAAGTTTAGGCTATGGGAAAAGGTTAGGCTACGGAAAAAGGTTAGGCCAAGGGAAATGGTTAGCCTAGGGAAAATGGTTCAGCTAGGGGAAAAATTAGGGCTAGGGGAAAAGGTTAGGCTAGGGGAAAGTTTGGCTGTGGGAAACGGTTAGGCCAGGGTAAAAGGTTAGGCCAGGTGAAAAGGTTAGGCTAGGAAAAACGGTTAGGCCAGGGGAAAAAGTAAGGCCTTGCGAAAAGGTTTGGCTAGGTGAAATGTTTATGCTTGGGGAAATGTTTAGGCTTGGGGAAAAGTTGAGCTAGGGGAAAAGTTTAGGCTAGGGGGAAAGGTTAGGCCAGGGAGAAGGTTAAGCCGGGGAGAAGGTTAAGCCAGGTAGAAGGTTAGGCTATCGGAAAAGGTTAGGTTAGGCGAAAAGGTTAGGCTACGGGAAATGGTTAGGCTAGGGGAAAAGGTTAGGCTAGGGGAAAAGGTTAGGCTAGGGGAAAGGATATTCTAGGTGAAGACATTAGGCCAAAGAAAAAGGTTAGGCCAGGGGAAGAGTTTAGGCTAGGGGAAAAGTTTAAGGCAGGGGAAAGGATAGGTCAGGGAGAAGTTTATGCCAGCGAGAAGTTAAGGTTAGCAGAAAAGAATAGACTAGACGAAAAGGTTAGGCTATGGAAAATGGTTAGATTAGGGGAAACAGGCTAAAGGAAAAGGTTAGGCCAGAGGAAAAGCTTAGGCCTAGGAAAAGGTTAGGGCAGGGGAAAGGTTAGGCCTAGGGGAAAGGTTAGGCCTAGAGGAAAGCTTTGAGGTAGGGGAAAGGTTTGGGTAGGGGAAAAGGTTAGGCTAAGGAAAACTTAGCTAATGGAAAAAGGTTAGGCCTTGGGAAAAGTTTAGGTCAGGGGAAAAGATTAGGCTAGGTGAAAAGGTTAAACTAGTGGAATCGGTTAGGCTAAAGGTTAAGCTAGTGGAATTGGTTAGGCTGGGGAAAAGCTTATGCCAAGTAAAAGGTTTAGGCTAGAGTAAAAGGATAGGCAAGGGGAAAGGTTAGGCCTTGGGAAATGGTTAGGTCAGGGGGAAGTATAGACCAGGGGAAACGTTTGGCAAGTTGAAAAGGTTAAGCTATGAGAAAAGGTTAGGCCAGGGGAAATCGTTAGCCTAGGTGAAAAGGTTAGGCTAGGGGAAAAATTAGGGGTAGGGGAAAAGGTTGGGCTAGGGGAAAGGTTAGGCTAGGTGTAAATGTTAGGTTAGGTGAAAAGCTTAGGCTAGGAGAAAGAGTTCGGTGGGGGAAAAGTTTAGGCCAGGTGAAAATGTTCAGCTAGGTGAAAAGTTTAGGCTAGGGGCAAACATTATATCAAGTAAAAAGTTTATGCCAGGGGAAAGGTTTAGGCAAGGGGAAAGGTTAGGCAAGGGGAAAAGGTTAGGCCTTGGGAAAAGATTAGGCTAAGAGGAAAAGTTTAGGCTTGGGGAAAGTTTAAGCTAGGGGAATATGGTAGGCTGGGGGGAGGTTTAGACCAGGGAGAAGGTTAGGCTAACTGAAAAGGTTAGGCTAGGGGAAAATGTTAGGCTATGGGAAATGGTTAGGCTAAAGGAACAGGTTAGAATTGGATAACAGGTTAGGCCAGAGGAAAAGGTTAGGCCAGGGGAAAAGGTTAGACCAGGGGAAAAGCTTAGGCCCAGGGAAAGGTGAGGGTGGGTTAAAGTGTTAGGTCAGGGAAAAGGATAGGCCAAGGTAAAAGGTTAGACCAGGGGAGTAGGTTAGGCCAGGGATAAAGGATAGGCCGGGGTAAATGTTTGGGCAGGGGAAAAGATTAGGCCAGGAGAAAAGGTTAGGTCAGGGGAAAAGGTGAGGCTGGGTTAAAGGGAAAAGGATAGGCCAAGTTAAAAGGATAGGCTAGAAAAAATGTTAGGCTAGGAAAAGTTTAGGCTAGGGGAAAAAGATAAGCCAGAGGAAAAGGTTAGGTAAGGGGAATAAGTTAGGCTGGGGAATAGCTTAGGCCAGGGGAAAAGATTAGGCAGGGGAAAAGGTTAGGCTAGGGGAAAAGGTTAGGCCAGGGGAAAGGTTAGGCTAAAGGAAAACATTAGGCTAGGGGAAAAGTTTAGGCTAAAGGAAATGGCTAGGTTATGGGCAATGCTTAGGTTTGGGGAAAAGGTTAGGTTAGGGGAAAAGGCTACAATTGGGGAATATGTTTGGCTAGGGAAAAGGTTAGGCTAAGGGGAAAGTTTAGGCAAGGGAGAAGTTTAGGCTAACAGAAAAGGTTAGGCTAGGTGAAGAGGTAAGTCTATGGCAAATTGTTAGGCTAGGGAAAATGGTTAAGCTAAGGGAAAAAGTTAAGCCTGAGGAAAAAGCTAGGCCAGGAAGAAAGGTTAGACTAGAGGAAAAGGTTAAGCTAGGTGTAAAGGTTAGTTTAGGGTAAAATGTTTAGGCTATGGGAACTGGTTAGGTTAGGGGAAAAGGTTAGCTTAAGAGAAAAGGTTAGGATAGGGGAAAAGGTTAGGCTAAGGGAAAATTTAGTTTAGGGAAAAGGTTAGGTTGGTGGAGAAGGTTAAGCTGGGGAAACTTTAAGCTAGGGGGAAGTTTAGGCTAGAGGAAAAGGTTCAGTTAGATGTAAAGGTTAGTTTAGAAGAAAAGGTTAGGCTAGGGGAAGGGTTTAGACTATGGGAAGTGGTTGGGTTAGGAGAAAGTTTAGGCTGGGGGAAATGGCTAGACTAGGGGAAAAGGTTACGCTAGGGGAAAAGGTTAGGTATGGGAAAGATTAGGCAAGGGGAAAGGATAGGCCATGGGAAAAGGTTAGGCTAAGAGGAAAGGTTAGGTTATGGGAAATGGTTAGGTTAGGGGAAAAGGTTAGGTTGGGGAAAAGGTTAGCTTAGGGGAAAAGATTAGATTAGGGAAAAAGATTAGGATTTCGGAAAATGTTTGGCCAGGGGAAAAGGTTGTGCTAAGGGAAAAGCTTAGGTCAAGGTTTAGGTCAGGGCAAAAGGTTAGGTCAGGAGAAAGGTTAGGCAGGGGAAAAGGATAGGCCAAGAGAAAGATTGGGCTCGGGGAGAGGTTAGGCTACGGGGAAACATTGGGCTGGGGAAAAGGTTGGGTTACTGGAAATGTTTTAGGCTAAGGGAAAAGATTAGGCTAGGGGAAAAGGTTAAACTAGGAGAAAAGGTTAGGTTAGGGGAAAATGTTAGGTTAGGGGAAAAGGTTAGGAATGGGGAAAAGGTTAGGCTAAAGGGAAAGGTTAGGTCAGGGGAAAAGGTTAGGTCAGGGGAAAGGCTAGGCAGGGGAAAAGGATAGGCCAAGGGAAAAGGTTAGTCTGGGGGAAAAATAGGTTATGGGAAATGGTTAGGTTAGGGGAAATGGTTATGTTTGGGGAAAAGGTTAGGATTGGGGAAAATGTTTGGCCAGGAGAAAAGGTTAGGCTAAGGGAAAAGGTTAGACTAAGGGAAAAAATTAGGCTAGGGGAAAAGGTTAGGCCAAGGGAAAACTTTAAGTCAGGGAAAAAGTAAGGCTGGTAGAAAAGGTTAGGCTAGGGGAAAGGTTAGGCTATGGAAAATGTTTAGGCTATGGGAAGTGGCTGGGTTACGGGAAAGTTTAGGCTGGGGGAAAAGATTAGGCTAAGGGAAATGGTTAGGCCAATGGAAAATGGTTAGGCTAGGGGAACAGGTTAGGCTAAGGGAACAGATTAGGCTAGGCGAAATAGGCCAGAGGAAAAGTTTAGACCAGGGAAAAAGGTTATGCCATGGGAATAAGTTAGGCCAGCGGAAAAGTTTAGGCGAGGGGAAAAAGTGAGGCAAGGTTAAAGGGTTAGGTTAAGGAAAAAGATAGGCCAAGGTAAAAATTTAGGCCGGGGGTAAAGGTTAGGCCACGGGTAAAGGTTAGGCCATGGGAAAACGTTCAGAGCTAACCTTTACACCTAGCTGAACCTTTTCCTTTAGCCTAACCTTTTCCCTAGCCTAACCTTTTCCACTAAACTAACCTTTTCCCTAAACTAAATTTTCCCTTAGCCAAACCTTTTCCCCTATCCTAAACTTTTCCCCTATCCTAAACTTTTCCCCAAAGCTAACCTTTTCCCCTTACCTAACCAAACCTTCCTGTAGCCTAAACCTTTTCCCCTAAACTAACCTTTACACCTAGCCTAACCTTTTTATCCTGGCCTATCCTTTTCGCCAGGCCTAACTTTTTCCCTTAGCCTAACCTTTTCCCCTAGCCTAACAATTTGCCAAAGCCTTACCTCTTTTCCTAGCCTAACCTTTTCCGTTAGCCTTTATGTCTCGCTTGCTTAACCATTTCCCTTAGCCTAACCTTTTCCCTTAGCCTGACCTTTTCCTCTACCCATATTTTTCCCCAATCCTAGCCTTTTCTCCTAACTTAACCTTTTCCCAAACCTAAGCATTTTCCATCTCCTAGCCTTTACCCCTAGCCTAACCTTTTCCCTTGGTCTATTCCCCGGCCTAACCTATTCCCCTGGCCTAAACTTTTCCCCTAGCCTAACCCTTTCCCTTGGCCTAAACTTTTCCCTTAGCCTAATCTTTTCCTCTAACTTAACCATTTCCCATAGCTTAATCTTTTCTCCGGCCTAACTTTTTCCTCTCACGTAACATTTTCCCCTTGCCTAATCTTTTCGCTGTCTTAACCCTTTCCCTTAACCTAACCTTTTCCCATAGTCTAATCTTTTCCCTAGCCAAACCGTTCCCCTAGCCTAACCATTTCCCCTATCCTTAACTCTTCCTCTGGCTTAACCTTTTCCCCTATCCTAACCTTACCCCTAGCCTAACCTTTTACCTTGGCCTATTTACCTGGTCTATTCTTTTACCTTGGCCTAGGTTAGGTTAGTGGAAATAGTTAGGTTAGGGGAAAAGGTTAGGTCAGGGGAAAAAGTTAGGCAGGGGTAAAGGATAGGCCAAGGAAAAAGGTTAGTCTAGGGAAAAGATAGGTTAGGGGAAATGGTTAGGTTACGGGAAATGGTTATGTTTGGGGAAAAGGTTAGGATTGGGGAAAATGTTTGGCATGGGGAAAAGGTTAGGCTAAGGGAAAAGATTAGGCTGAGGAAAAGGTTAGGCCAAGGGAAAACTTTAAGTCAGGGAAAAAGTAAGGCTGGTAGAAAAGGTTAGGCTAGGGGAAGTGGTTGTGTTAAGGGAAAGGTTAGGTTCGGGGGAAAGGCTAGACTAGGGCACAAGTTTAGGCTAGGGGAAAAGGTTAGGTTATGGGAAAGGTTAGGCAGGGGAAAAGGATAGGCTATGGCTAAAGGTTAGGCTGGGGGAAAGTTTAGGATTCGGGAAAATATTTGGCCAGGGGAAAAGGTTATGCTAAGGGAAAATGTTTGGCCAGGGGAAAAGATTAGAACAGGAGAAAGGTTAAGCTACGGGAAAAGGATAGGGAAAGATTTGGTTAGGGGAGAGGTTAGGCTACGGGAAAACATTAGGCTAGGGTTAGGTTACTGGTGAGGTTACTGGAAAAGTTTTAGGCTAGGCAAAAAAGTTAGGTTAGGGGAAAAAGTTAAGAATGGGGAAATGTTAGAGTAGGGGAAAAGGATAGGTTAGGGGAAATGGTTAGGTTAGGGGAAATGGTTAGGTAAGGGAAAAGGTTAGGACTGGGGAAAATGTTTGGCCAGAGGAAAAGGTTAGGCTAACGGAAAAGGTTAGGCAGGGGAAAAGGATAGGCCAAGGGAAAAGTTAGTCTAGGTGAAATGGTTAGGTTAGGAGACAAGGTTAGGATTGGGGAAAATGTTTGGCCAGGAGAAATGGTTGGGCTAAGGGAAAAGTTTACGTCAGGGGAAAATGTTAGGACAGGGGAAAAGGTTAGGTCAGAGGAAAAGGTTAGGCCAAGGGAAATCTTTAAGTCAGGGAAAAGTTTAGGCTGGTGGAAAAGGTTAGGCTAGGGGGAAAGGTTAGGTTATGGGAGAAGGTCCAGCTTGACATAAAGGTTAGCTGAGGGGAAAAGGTTAGGCTAGGGGAAATGTTTAGGCTATGGGAAGTTGGGTTAGGGGAAGGTTTAGACTGGAGGAAAAGGTTAGGCCAAGGGAAAACTTTAAGTCAGGGAAAAACTTAGGCTGGTGGAAATGGTTAAGCTAGGGGAAAGGTTAGTTGAGGGGAAAAGTTAGGCTACAGGAAAAGGTCCGGCTCAAGGTAAAGGTGAGTTTAGGGGAAAAGGTTAGGCTAGGGGAAAATGTTGGCCAATGTAAAATTTAGGTCAGGGCAAAGGTTATGGTGGAGGAAGACGTTAGGGTAAGGGAAAGGTTAGGGTACAGGAAAAGATCTGGCTGAGTATAAAGGTTAGGCTAGGGGAAAAGTTTAGTCTATGGGAAGGGGTTGAGTTAGGGGAAAGGTTAGGCTAGGGGGAAAGGTTAGGGTAAGAGAAAATGTTAGGTGAGGTGAAAAGGTTAGGTGAGGGGAAAAGGTTAAGAGATGGACAAAGGTTAGGGGGAAAGCTTAGGGGGAAAGCATCTTTAGCACGAAGGTCATTTGTTCTGGTCCCAGCCCTGCCCTTAATGTAACCCTGGGCACTTAACTTCTCTGTCACTCAGTTACCTCATCTGTAAAATGGGTTTGTCCATAGAAACACAAATTGCAAAAAGCTTTCCAGCTTGGTGCCCCCTCTTCTTTTGCCTTCCAGGCCTGGACCTGAACCCATCTTGTTCCATTTTGGGACCTCTAGCCATTTCCTTCCAGATTTTCCCATTAGCTTTTGCCTTGTAGGCCTGGCTCTGAAACCTATTCATTCTACTTTTGAAGCCCCAGCTTTTGCTTTGCAGGTTTGACCCCAAACACTTTTCGTTCCAGTTTTGCCCTGCTAGACTTTGCCTTGCAAGTTTGCCCCAAACCCTTTTCGTTCCATTTCAGGACCCCTAGCCTTTGCCTTACAGGTTTGGCCATGAATCCTCTTCGTTCCAGTTTGGGCGCTGCAGCTTTTGCCATGCAGCATTGCCCCCCTCCAGTCTTTGCCTTGCAGGTTTGGCCCTGAACCCTTTTCGTTCCAGTTTGGGGCCCCTCGCCTTTGCCTTCCAGATTTGCCCACCCAGCCTTTGCCTTGCAGGTTTTAGCCCGAACCCTTTTGTTGAAGTTTGGGTTCTCCAGTTTTTGCCTTCCAGTTTTGCACCCCCCAGCTTTTTCTAGCAGGTTTGGCCCCAAGCACTTTTCCTTCTGGTTTTTCCCCCGAGTCTTTGCCTTGCTGTTTTGGCACCGAACCTTCTTGTTCCAGTTTTGCCTCCGCAACCTTTGTCTTGCAGGTTTGGTCCTGAACCCTTTTTGTTCCAGTTTTGCCCTCCCAGCCTTTCCCTTTCACGTTTGGCCCCAAACCCTTTTCGTTGCAGTTTGCCCCCCTCCCCCCAGCCTTTGCCTTGCAGGATAGGCACGGAACCCTTCTCGCTCCATTTTAGGACCCCCTTCTTTTGCCTTCCAGGCCTGGCCCTGAACCCTTCTCATTCCATTTTGGATCCACTAGCCTTTGCACTGTAGGCCCGGCCCCGAACCCTTCTCATTTCAGTTTGGGCCCCCCGCCTTTCCCTTCCAGATTTGCTCCCCCACCCCCAGCCAAACTTTGCCTTGCGAGTCTGGCCCCGAACCATTTTGTTCCAGTTTGGGTCCTGCAGTTTTTGCCTTCCTGTTTTGCCCTCCCAGCCTTTGTTTACAGGTTAGGCCTTGAACCCTTTTTGTTCCAGTTTTGCCCCACAGGCTTTGCCTTTCTCGTTTGGCCCCGAACAGTTTTGTTACAGTTTTACCGCCCCCCCCCCCAGCGTTTGCCTTGCAGGTTTGGCCTCAAACTCTTTTCATTCCACTTTGGGACCCCCCAGCCTTGCCTTGCAGGTAGGACCCCAAACCCTTTTCACACCAGTTTGGGGCTCCCTGCTTTTGCCTTCCAGGCCTGGCCCTGAACCCTTCACATTCCATATTGGCACCCCCAGCCTTTGCCTTCCGGATTTTCCCCTGAACCTTTGCCTTGCAGGACTGGCTCCGAACCCTTTTAGTTCTATTTGCCCCCACCCCCAGCCTTTGCCTTGCAGGTTTGGCTCCCAATACTTTTCCTTCTATTTTGGTACCCCTAGACTTTGCCCTGCACATTTGGCCCCAAACCCTTTTTGTTCCACTTTAGGACACCCCAGCCTTTGTCTTTCAGCTTTGGCCCCAAACACTTTTTGTTCCAGCTTGGGCCCCCTAACCTTTGCCTTGCTGGTTTGGCCCTGAAAGCTTCTCTTTCCATTTTAGGACCCCCCTGCTTTTGCCTTCCAGGCCGGGCCCCGAACCCTTCTCATTCCAGTTTGGGCCCTCCGGCCTTTGCTTTCCAGATTTGCCCCCCTAGACTTTGCTTTGCAGGCCTGGCTCTGAACCCTTTTTGTTCTAGTTTGGGTCCCGCAGTTTTAATAATAATGTTGGTATTTGTTAAGCGCTTACTATGTGCCGAGCACTGTTCTAAGCGCTGGGGTAGACATAGGGGAATCAGGTTGTCCCACGTGGGGCTCACAATCTTAATCCCCATTTTACAGATGAGGGAACTGAGGCACAGAGAAGTTAAGTGACTTGCCCACAGTCACACAGCCGACAAGTGGCAGAGCTGGGATTCGAACTCATGAGCCCTGACTCCAAAGCCCGTGCTCTTTCCACTGAGCCACGCTGCTTCTCCGTTTTGGCCTTCAAATTTTGCCCCCCCCCCAGTCTGCATCTTGCAGGTTTGGCCCCAAACTCTTTTTGTTCCAGTTTTGCACCCCAGCCTATGCCTTGCAGGTTTGGTCCCGAACACTTTTCGTTCCAGTTTTGACCCACCAGGCTTTGCCTTGCAGGTTTGGCCCCAAAACCTTTTCATTTCAGTTTTGCCCCCCACAGCCTTACCCTTGCAGGTTTGGCCCAAAACCATTCTTGGTCCATTTTGCCCCTCAGCCCCGCCCACGTTTGCTTTCCATATTTGTCCCCCAAGGATTTGCCTTGCAGGCCTGACTGCAAACGGTTTTCATTCCAGTTTGGGTCCCCAGCCTTGCATGGCAGGTTTGGCCCTGAACCCATTTCATTCCAGTTTGGGGCCCCGTGCTTTTGCCTTCCAGTCCTGGCCCCAAACCCCACCCTTTCCATTTAGAGACCCCCAGCCTTTGCCTTGCAGGTTTGCCCCCCTGCAGCCTTTGCCTTGCAGGTTTGGCCCCGAACCCTTTTGATACCAGTATGGACTCCCTAGCCTTTACCTTACAGGCCTGGCCCTGAACTCTTTTGGTTCCTGTTTAGGCCCCGTATAATTTTCCTTGAAGGTTTGGTTCTGAACTTTTTTCGTTCAGGTTTGGGCCCAGCAACCTTTGCCTTGCAAGTTTGGCCCCGAACCCTTCTAGTTCCTGTGTGGGCCTGGCAGCCTTTGCCCTGAATGTTGGGCCCCAAATGTTTTGCATTGCAGTTTGGGTCCCGCAGTCTTTGACTTGCATATTGGTCCCGGAATGCTTTTGGTTCTAGTTTGGGTCCTGCAGCCTTTGCCTTGCAGGTTTAGCCCCGAACTCTTTTGGTTACAGTTTGGGACCCCTTGAGTTTGCCTTGAAGGTTTGACCACCCCTATCTTTTGCCTTGCAGGTTTGGCCCCAAACCCTTTTGTTTCCACTTTGGGCCCCGCAGCCTTTGCCAAGGAGGTTTGGCCCTGAACCCTTTTCATTCAAGTTTGGGCCTCGCAGCCTTTGACTTGGAGGTTTGTCCCCCCAGTCTTTGCCTTGCAGGTTTGCCCCAAACCCTAATTCATTCCAGGTTGAATCCCACAGGCTTTGCCTTGCAGATTTGGCCCCAAAGTTTTTTCATTCAGGTTTGGACCCCGCAGCCTTTGCCTTGGAGGTTTGGCCCCGAATCCTTTTGGTTCCAGTTTGGGCCCCCTAGAGTTTTCCTTCCAAGTTTGGCCCCGAACCCTTTTGGTTGTGGTTTGGGCCTTGCTGCCTTTGTCTTGCACATTTGTCCCCAAACCCTTTTCATTCCAGTTTGAGTCCTGCAGACTTTGCCTTGCAGTTTGGGCCCCGAATACATTTGGTACCATTATGGCCTGCCCAGAGTTTGCTGTGCAGGTTTGGCCCGAGCCCTTTTCATTCCCATTTGGGCCCCACAGCCTTTGCCTTGCATATTGGGCCCAGAAAACTTTTGGTTCCACTTTTGGCCCCGCAGCCTTTGCCTTGCAGATTTGGGCCCATACATTTTTGGTTACAGTTTAGGCCCCCTAGAGTTTGCTTTGCAGTTTAACCACCACCCCTCCAATCCTTTGCCTTGCAGATTTGTTCCCAAACCCTTTTGGTTCCAGTTTGGGCCACCTAGAGTTTACCTTGCAGGTTTGGCCCCTATCCCTTTTTGTTCAGGTTTGGGCCCCACAGCCTTGCCTTACAGGTTTCGCTGCTAGTCCTTTTGGTTCCAGTTTTGGCCCTACAGTCTTTGCCTTGCAGGTTTGGCCCTGAACTGTTTTTGTTCCAATTTGGGCCCCCTAGAGTTTTCCTTGCAGGTTGGTCCCCTAATTCTTTTGGTTGTGGTTTTGGCCCAGCAGCCTTTGCTTTGCAGGTTTGCCCCCGCCCCCAAATTTTTGCTTTGCATTTTTGGCTCTGAATCTTTTTCATTCTAGTTTGGGCCCCTACAGTTTGCCTTGCAGGTTTGGCCCTGAACCATTTTGGTCCTAGTTTGGGCCCTGCAACCTTTGCCTTGTAGGTTTGTTCTCCAATCTTTGCCTAGCATGTTTGGAATATTTTTCATTCCAGTTTTGATTTTGACTTTGCCTTGCATATTGGGCCCCGAACCTTTCCTGTTCCAATTTGAGCCCCTTAGAACTTGCAGATTTGGACCTGAGCCCTTTTCATTCAGGTTTGTGCTCTGCAGCCTTTGCCTTGTAGGTTTGGCTCCCAACCCTTTTTATTTCAGTTTGCCCCGCCCCCCCTCCCCCCGCCAAGTTTGCCTTGCAGGTTTCTCCCAGAACCCTTTTTGTCCAGTTTGGGTCCCGAAACCTTTGCCTTGCAGGTTTGGCCCCGAACTCTTTTGGTTGCAGTTTGGGCTCCACAGCCTTTGCCTTGCAGGTTTGACCCTGAACCCTTTTCGTTTCAGTTTCGGTTCTGCAGCCTTTGACTTGAAGGTCTGAACCCGAACCCTTTTGGTGCCGGCTTGGCCACCCCAGAGTTTACATTGCAGGTAGTGCCACAAATCCTTTTAGTACCAGTTTGGGACTCCTAGACTTTGCCTTGCAGGTTTGGCCCGAACCCTTTACCTTCCACTTTGGGCCCCATGGCCTTTGAATTACAGGTTTGGCCCCCATCCCTTTTGCTTTCAGTTTGTGTCCCACATCATTTACCTTGCAGGTTTGGCCCTGTACCCTTTTGCTTCCAGTTTGGGCCCCACAGAGATTGCCTTGCAAGTTTCCCAGCTCTGCCACTTGTCAGCTGTGTGACTGTGGGCAAGTCACTTCACTTCTCTGTGCCTCAGTTACCTCCTCTGTAAAATGGGGATTAAGACTGTGAGCCTCACATGGGACAACCTGATTACCCTGCATCTACCCCAGTGCTTAGAACAGTGCTCTGCACATAGTAAGCGCTTAACAAATACCAACATAATTATGTTTGGCCCAAACCTTTCTGGTTCTGGTTTGGGCCTCTTAGAGTTTGCCTTACAAGTTTGGCTCTGTACTTTTTTCTTTCAGGTTTGGGTCCTGCAGCCTTTGTCTTGCAAGTTTGACTCTGAATCCTTTTCGTTCCTGTTTGGGCTGGGCAACCTTTGCTTTGCAGGTTTAGCCCTGAACTCTTTGGGTTACAGTTTGGACCCCCTAGAGTTTGCCTTGCAGGTTTGCCCCCCCGCCATCCTTTGACTTGCAAATGTGGCCCCAAACCTTTTTGGTTCCACTTTGGGCCCCACAGACTTTGCCTTGTAGGTTTGACCCCAAACCTTTTGGTTCCAGTTTGGGCCCCACAGCCTTTGCCTTGCAGGTTTGTCCCTGAACCTTTTTCATTCCAGTTTGGGCCCCATAGACATTGCCTGGCAGATTTGGGCCGGAATGCTTTTGGTTCCAGTTTAGGTCCCATAGCCTTTGCCTTGCAGGTTTGGCCCTGAACGTATTTCATTTCAGTTCGGGTCCTACAGCCTATGCCTTGAAGGTTTGGACCCCAAACCCTTTTGGTACTAGCTTGGCCCTCCCAGAGTTTGCCTTGAAGGTAATGCCCTGGACCTTTTGGGTTCCAGTTTGGGACCCCTTGAGTTTTCCTTTCAGGTTTGGCCCCAAACCCTTTTTCTTCCACTTTGGGCCCCGCAGCCTTTGTGTTGCAGGTTCGACCGTGATCCCTTTTGCTTCCAGTTTGTGTCCTGGAGCCTTTGCCTTGCAGGTTTAGCCCCATGCCCTTTTGGTTCCAATTTGGGCTCTGAAGCCTTCCCATTTGCAGGTTTGGCCCCAAACCCTTTAGGTTCCAGTTTGGGCCCCCTAGAGTTTGACTTGCATTCATTCATTCATTCATTCAATGGTATTTACTGAATGCTTACTATGTGTAGGGCACTGTACTAAGCGCTTGGAATATACAATTCGGCAACAGATAGAGACAATCCCTGCCCAATGACGGGCTTACAGTCTAATCGGGGGAGACCGATGGACAAAAACAAGACAACATAATCACGATAAATAGAATCAAGGGGATGTACACTACATTAGCAAAATAAATAGAGTAATAAAAATATATACAAATGAGCACAATACTGAGGAAAGGGGAAGGGAGGGGGGAGGAGCAGAGGGAAAAGGGGCTTAGCTGAGAGGAGGTGAAGGGGGGAAGAGGGAGGGCGCAGAGAGCAGAGGGGGAGCAGAGCGGGAGCAAAGGGAGCAGAGGGAAAAGGGGAAGGTCAGTCTGGGAAGGCCTCTTGGAGGAGGTAAGCTCTCAGTAGGGCTTTGAAGTGTGAAAGAGAGTTAGTTTGGCGAGGTGAGGAGGGAGGGCATTCCAGTACAGCAGTAGGATGTGGGCCAGAGGTCGACAGCGGGATAGGCTTGAATGGGGGATGGTGAGGAGGTGAGCGGCAGAGGAGCGGAGCAAGCGGGGTGGGCAGTAGAAAGAGAGAAGGGTTGTGAGGTAGGAAGGGGCAAGGTGATGGAGAGCCTTGAAGCCCCGAGTGAGAAGGTTTTGTTTCATGCGAAGGTTGATGGGCAACCACTGGAAGTTTTTAAGGAGGGGAGTGACATGCCCAGAGCTTTTCTTCAGGAAGATGATCTGGGCAGCGGAATGAAGAACAGACTGGAGTGGGGAGAGACAGGAGGAAGGGAGGTCAGAAGGAAGGCTGACACAATAATCCAGCCGGGATATTATGAGAGTCTGTACCAGTACGATAGCCGTTTGGAAGGAGAGGAAAGGGCAAATCTTGGTGCTATTATAAAGCTGAGACCGGCAGGCATGGTATGGCCCTGAAGCTTTTTCATTCAGGTTTGGGCCTCGCAGCCCAAAGGAGGTTTGGAGGTTTGCCTTGGAGGTTTGGCCCCGAACCCTTTTGGTTCCAGTTTGGGCCCCCTAGACTTTCCTTGCAAGTTTGGCCCCAAAACCTTTTGCTTGTGATTTGGGCCTTGCAGCTTTTGCCTTGCAGGTTTGCCCCCCTTCCCCGCCCCCCATTCTTTGCCTTGCATGTTTGACCCTGAAACCTTTTCGCTCCAGTTTGTGTTCCCCAGTCTTTGCCTTGCAGATTGGGCCCCGAACCCTTCTCGTTCCACTTTGGACCTCCTAGAGTTTGCCTTGCAGATTTGTTCCTGAACACTTTTTGTTCAGGTTTGGGACCTGCAGCTTTTGCTTTGCAGGTCTGACCCTGAACGCTTTTCGTTCCAGTTTGGGCCCCACAGAGAATGCCTTGCAAGTTCGGCCTGAACTCTTTTGGTTCCAGTTTGGGCACCCTAGAATTTGCCTTGTAGGTTTGGCCCTGAACCTTTTTCGTTCAAGTTTGGGCTCCGCAGACTTTGCCTTGCAAGTTTGTCCCCGATCCCTTTTTGTTCCTGTTTGGGCCAGGGAGCCTTGTCCTTGAAGGTTGGGCCCCAAACCCTTCTCCTTCCTGTTTGGGCCCCCTAAAGTTTGCCTTGCAGGTTTGGCCCGAAACCTTTTGCTTCTAGTTTGGGCCCCTCAGCTTTTGCCTTGTAGGTTTAGCCCTGAACCCTTTTGGTTCCAGTTTGGGCCCCCTGCCTTTGCCTTGCAGGTTTGCCCCGCCCCCCCTCCAATCCTTGCCTTGCATGTTGGGCCCTGAACCCTTCTTGTTCCAGTTTAGGCCTTGCAGCCTTTGCCTTGCAGTTTTCTCCCCACAAGCCTTTTGGTTCCAGTTTGGGCCCCCTAGAGTTTGCCTTGCAGGTTTGGCCCCAAACCTTTTTTGTTGAGGTTTGGGCCATGCAGCCTTTGCCTTGCAGGTTGGGCCCCGAACCCTCCTTGTTCCATTTTGGACTTTCAGCCTTTGCCTTGAATGTCTGGCCCCAAACACTTTTGGTACCAGCTTGGCCCCCCCAAAAGTTTGCCTTGCAGGTTTGGCCCCGAACCTTTTTCGTTCAGGTTTGTGCCATGCAGTCTTTGCCTTGGAGGTTGGGCCCCAAACCCCTCTCATTCCATTTTGGGCCCCGCAGACTTTGCCTTGTAGGTTGGGTCCCGAACCCCTCTCGCTCCATTTTGGACTTTCAGCCTTTGCCTTCAATGTCTGGTCCCGAACCCTTTTGGTACCAGCTTGCCACCCCCCAAGAGTTTGCCTTGCAGGTAATGCCCCAAACCCTTTTCATTCCAGTTTGGTCCCTGCAGACTTTGCCTTGCATGTTTGTCCCCCCCATCCTTTGCCTTGCACGTTTTGCCCCGAACCTATTTCAGGCAGGTTTGGGCCCCAGAGCCTTTGCCTTGCTGGTTTGGCCCCAAAGCCTTTTGGCTCTGGTTTGGGCCCTGCAGCCTTTGCCTTCCAGATTTGTCCCCAAACCCTTTTTGTTGCAGTTTGGGCACCCTAGAGTTTGCCTTGCAGATTTGGCCCCGAACCGCTTTCATTCAGGTTTGGGCCCCGCAGCCTTTGCCTTGCAGTTTTGGCCCCAAATCGTTCTGGCTCCAGTTTGGGCCCCATAGACTTTGCCTTGCAGGTTTGTCCCCCACCCTGGTTTTGCCTTTGAGGCTTTGGCACTGAATTCTTTTGGTTCCACTTTGGGACCCCATCCTTTGCCTTCCAGGCCTGGCCCCAAACTCTTGTCTTTCCATTTTGAGACACACACTCCCCTCCAGGCCCTTTGGCTTCCAGATTTGCCTCCCCCAGCCTTTTCCTTGCAGGTTAATCCCCGAACTCTTTTCATTCCAGGTGCCTCCCGCAGCCTTTGCCTTACAGTTTTGGCCCCGAACCCTTTTCGTTCCAGTATGGACCTCCCAGCCTTTGCATTGCACGTTTGGTCCCAAACCCTTATTGATCCATTTTGGCATCCCTAGTCTTTGCCTTGCAAGTTGCCACCAAACCCTTTTCGCTCCAGTTTGGGGCTCCCCGATTTAGCCTTCCAATACTGGCCCTGTACCCTTCTTGTTTCATTTTGGGATCCCCCGCCTTTGCCTTCCACATCTTTCCCTGAACCCTTCTCATTCATTTTTGGCCTTTGCATTGCAGCCCAGGCCTCGAACCCTTCTCGTTACAGTTTTTGCCCCCCAGCCTCTGCCTTCCAGATTTTCCCCCATCCTTTGCCTTGCAGGCCTAGCCCTGAACCCTTTTCGTTCCAGTTGGGCCCCCTAGCCTTTGCCTTGAAGGTTTGGACCTGAAACTTTTTCATTCCAGTTTGGGCCCCCCAACTTTTGCCTTCCAGGCCTGGCCCCGAAGCTTTCTCATTCCATTTTGGGCCCACCACCCTATGTATTGCAGGCCAGGCCCCGAACACTTCTCTTTCCAGTTTGTGCCCCCCGCCTTTGTCTCCCAGATTTTTCCTCCCCAGGCTTTGGCTTGCAGGCCTGGCCCCGAACCCTTTTCGTTTCAGTTTGGGCCCCCCAGCCCTTCTCTTGCAGGTTTGGCCCCAGATGCATTTAGTTCCAGTTTGGGCCCCCCAGCCTTACCTTGCAGGTTTGGCCCTGAACCCTTTTCATTCCACTTTTGTCCCCCCCGGCTTTGTCATGCAGGTTTGGTACCAAACCCTATTTGTTCCAGTTTTGCCCCCTCAGCCTTTGCCTTGCAGGTATAGCCCTTTTCGTACCAGTTTGGGGCTCCCTGCTTTTGCCTTGCAGGTTTGACCCCAATCCCTTTCCCTTCCCTTTTGGGACCCACAGCTTTTGACTTCCAGGCCTGGCTCTGAAAACCTTTACCTTTCATTTTGGGACCCCATATTTTCATCATTCAGGCCTGACCCCGAATCCTTCTCATTCTATTTTGGGCCCACTAGCCTTTGCATTGCAGGCCAGGCCCAGAACCTTTCTCATTGTACTTTGTGCAACCACTGCTTTTGCCTTCCAATTTGCCACCCCAGCCTTTACCTTGAAGGCCTGGCCCCAAACCCTTTTATTTCCAGTTTGGGTACCCAGTTTTTGCCTTCCAGTTTTGCCCCTCAGCCTTTGCCTTGCAGGTTTGGCCCTGTATTCTTTTCGTTCCAGTTTTGCACCCCCAGCCTTTGCCTTGCAGGTTTGGCCCCAAACACTTTCCATTCCAGTTTGGGTCCACCAGCCTTAGCATTGCAGGCCGGGCCCTGAATAATTCTCGTGCCAGATTGTGCTCTGCCGCATTTGCCTCCCATATTTGTCCCGCAGGCTTTGCCTTGCAGTCCTGGCCCCGAACCCTTTTTGTTTGTGTGGGTCCCCCAGTTTTTGCCTTCCAGTTTTACCCCCGCATGCTTTGTCTTGCAGGTTTGGCCCCGAACCCTTTACATTCCAGTTTTGACCCCCCAGTCTTGCCTTGCAAGTTTGGCCCCAAACCCTTTTCATTCCAGTTAAGGGCCCTGTGCTTTTGCCTTCTTGGTCTGGTCCCGGACCCTGTTGGTTCCATTTTGGGACCCCCAGCCTTTGCCTTCCAGATTTGCCCCCTCAGCCTTTTCCTTGCAGGCCTGGCCCTGAACCCTTTTCATTCCAGTTTTGCCCGCCGCCCCCCCTCAGCCTTTGTCTTGCAGGTTTGGCCCCAAACCCTTTTTGTTCTAGTTTGGGACCCCTGCTTTTGCCTTGCAGTTATGGCCCAGAACCCTTTTCATTCCAGTTTGCCCACCTCCCCCCCAGCCTTTGACTTGCAGGTTTCAACCCCCAGACTTTGCCTTGGAGTTTGGGCCCCGAATTGTTTTCGTTCCAGTTTGGGCCTGGCAGTCTTTGCTTTGCAGGCTTGGTTCCAAACCTTTGTCATTCCAGTTTGGACCCCCCGGCTTTTGCCTTGCAGGTTTGGCCCGAAACCTTTTCATTCCAAGTTGGACCCCCCCTTTTGCCATGCAGGTTTGTCCCCAAACCCTTTCGAATCCAATTTGGCCCACACAGAATTTGCCTGGCAGGTTTGGCCCCGAACCCTTTTCGTTCCAGTTTGAGCCCCGCAGCCTTTGCCTTGCAGGTTTGGTCTCCAACCCTTTTTGTTTCACTTTGGCCCCTCTCAGAGTTTGCCTTGCAGGTTTGGCCCCAAAACCTTTTTGTTTCAATTTGTGTCCCAGAGTCATTGCCTTTCAGGTTTGGCCCAGAACGCTTTTTGTTCCAGGTGGCCCCCGCAACCTAAGCCTTCCAGGTTTGCCCCGCCCCACCCCCAACCTTTGCATTGCAGGTTTGGCCCCAAACCCTTTCTTTCCAGTTTTGCCCCCCAGAATTTGCATTGTCGGTTGGGCCCCGAACCCTTCTTGTTCCAGTTTGGGACCCCTAGAGTTTGCCTTGCAGGATTGACTCTGAACCCTTTTCATTCAGGTTTGGGCCCCACAGCCTTTGCCTTGCAGGTTCAGGCCCCAACCATTTTTGTTCCAATTTAGCACCCCCCCCCCCCGCCCCGGCCCCCAAGAGATTACCTTGCAGGTTTGGCCCCAAACCCTTTCGTTCCAGATTGGGTCCCGCTGCCTTTGCCTAGCAGGTTTGGCCCCAAACTCTTTTGGATCCAGTTTGATCCCCACAGACTTTGCCTGGCAGCTATGTCCCCTAATGCTTTCATTCCAGTTTGGGCCCTGCAGCCTTTGCCTTGCAGGTTTGGTCCAAACCCTTCTCCTTCCAGTTTGGCCCCCTCAGAGTTTGCATTGGCAGGTTTGGCCTCGAAAACTTTTGGTTTCAATTTGTGTCCCGGAGCCATTGCCTTGCAGGTTTGGCCCCAAAACCTTTTGGTTCCAGTTTGGGCCCCACAGCCGTTGCCTTGCAAGTTTGGCCCCCAAAACCTTTTCTGTCCAGTTTGGGTCCCCCAGTCTTTGCCTTGCCAATTGGGCCCCGAACTCTTCTCATTGCAGTTTGCCCCGCGCCCAAAGGTTTGCTTTGCAGGTTTGCCCCCGAACCATTTTTGTTTCAGTTTGGGTCCTGCAGCTTTTCCCTTGCAGGTCTGGAGCCAAACTCTTTTTATTCCAGTTTGGGCCCCTTGCTTTTCCCTTGCAGGTTTGCCCCCCAACACTTTGTCTTGTAGGTCTGGCCCTGAACGCTTTCTGTTCCAGTGTGGGTCCCCCAGTTTTTGCCTTCGAGTTTTAGCCCCGCAGCCTTTGTTTTGCAGGTGTGGCCCAGAACCCTTTTGCTTTCAGTTTGGGCTCCCCCGCTTTTGCCTTGCAGGTTTGGTCCTGAATCCTTTTTGTTCCAGTTTGGTCCCACAACCTTTGTTTTGCAGTTTTGACCCTGAGTGCTTTTGGTTCCAGGTTGGGACCCATAGCCTTTGCCTTGCAGATTGGCCCCCCAGTCTTTGCCTTGCAAGTTTGACCCAGAACCCATTTCATTCCAGTTTGGGACCCCCATCCTTTGCATTGCAGATATGATCCCGAACCCTTTTCGTTCCAGTTTAGGGTCCCCCGCCTTTGCCTTGCAGATTTGCCCTCCAGGGCTTTGTCTTGCAGGCCAGTCGCCGAACCCTTTTAGTTCCAGTTTGTGTCCCCCAGTTTTGGCCTTCCAGTTGTGCCCCCAGCCTTTGTCTTGCAGGTTTGGCCCCAGAAGTCTTTTTGAGTCATTTGGGCCCCCCACTTTGCCTTGTGGGTTTGGCGCCGAATCATTTTCATTCTAGTTTTGGCCCCACGATCTTTGCCTTGCAAGTTTGTCCAGGATCCCTTTTGATTCCAGTTTGGGCCCCACAGAATTTGCCTTGCAGGTTGGACCCCGAACCTTTTTGCTTCCAGTTTGGGCCCCCTAGAGTTTGCCTTGCAGGTTTGGCCCCAAAACATTTTAGTTCAATTTTGGACCCCACAAGGCTTTGCGTTGCAGGTTTCTCACTGAACTCTTTTCTTTCCAGTTTGGGCCCCTAGAGTTTGCCTTTCAGATGTGGCCCCAAACCCTTTTTGCTTCCAGTTTTGCCCCCGCAGAGTTTGCTTTGCAGTTTTGGGCCTGAAACCTTCTTGTTTCATTTTGGTCCTGTGCCTTGCTGGTTTGGCCCCGCACCCGTTTGTTTCCAGTTTGGCTCCACCAGATTTGCCTTGCAGGTCAGGCCTCAAAATTTTTCCATTCCAGTTTTGGCCCCTTAGAGTTTGCCTTGCAGGTTTGGCCCCGAACCCTTTTTGTTTCAGGCTGGGCACTGCAGCCTTTGACTTGCAGGTTAGGCCCTGAACCCTTCTCTTTCCAGTTTGGACCCCCATCCTTTGCCTTGCAGGTTTCACCCAGAACCCTTTCCATTCCAGTTTGGGCCCCACAGCCTTTGCCTTGCAGGTTGGCCCTGAACCCTCTTAGTTCTAGTGTGGGTACCACAGCATTTGCCTTGCAGGTTGGGCCCTGAACTCTTCTCATTCCAGTTTGGGCCTCGCAACCATTGTCTTGCAGCTTTGGCCCAGAACCTTTTTGGTTCCAGTTTGGGCCCCACAGAGTATGACTGGCAGGATTGGCCCCAAACCCTTTTGTTTCCAGTTTGGGTCCTGCATCCTTCGCTTTGGAAGTTTGGCCCCGAACTCTTTTGGTTCCAGTTTGGGCCCTCTAGAGTTTGCCTTGCAGGTTTGGCCCCGAATTGTTTTCATTTCATTTTTGGTCCCACAATGTTTGCCTTGCAGGTTGGGCCACAAACCCTTCTCATTCCAGCCTTTGCCTTCCAAGCCTGGCCCCGAACTCTTTTTGTTCCACTTTTGGCCCCCCCAGGCTTTGCCTTCTAGGGCTGTCCCTGAATCCTTGTCTTTCCAGTTCTGGCCCCCCAGCCGTTGCCTTCCTGGGCTGGCTCTGACCCTGTCTCGTTACAGTTTTGGCCCTCAGCCTTTGCCTTCCAGACCTTGTCCCATAACCTTTTCTTTTCACTATTGGCCCCACAGCATTTGCCTTCCAGGCCTGGCCTGAACGCTTCTATTTCCAGTTTTTCTCCCAGTAGTCTTTGCCTTCCAGGCCTGGCCCAAACCCTTTTCATTCCAGTTTTGCCCCCCTCCGCCAAGACTTTGCCTGCCAGGCCTGGCCCCTCGGGCTTTGCTTTCCACGCCTGGACCCGAAACCTTCTCGTTCAGGTTTTGGCCCCTCAGCCTTTGACTTCCTGGCTTGGTCCCCCAGCCTTTCCTTCCAGGCCTGGGCCCCCAGCCTTTGCCTTCCAGGCCTTGCCCTGAACCCTTCTCGTTCCAGGTTTGGACATCCAGATTTGCCTTGCAGGCTAGACCCCAAACTTCTTTCATTCCAGCTTTGGCCCCTCAGAGTTTGCCTTGCAGGTTAGGCCCCGAACCCTTCTCTTTCCAGTTTGGGACTCGCATCCTTTGCCTTGCAGGTTTGGCCCAGAACCCTTTCTGTTCCGGTTTGGGCCCCACAGCTTTTGCCTTGAAGGTTTGGCCCCAAACCCTTTTGGTTACAGTTTGTGCCCCCTCGACTTTGCCTTGGAGGTTGGCCCCGAACTCTTTTCGTTCCAGTGTGGGTGTCACAGCTTTTGCCTTTCAGGTTGGGCCCTGAACCCTCTCATTCCAGTTTGGGTCTCACAAACTTTGCCTTGCAGCTTTGGCCCAGAGCCCTTTTGGTTCCAGTTTGGACCCTGCAAACTTTGCTTTTGAGGCCTGCCCCGAACTCTTCTCTTTCCAATTTTGGCCCCCCAGCCTTTGCCTTCCAGGCCTGGATCCGAACCCTTCTTGTTCCAGTTTGGACCCCCGAGGTTTGTCTTCTAAGGCTGTCCCCGAATCCTTGTCTTTGCCTTCCTGGGCTGGCTCTGACCCCTTCTTGTTCCAGTTTTGGCCCCCCAGGCTTTGTCTTCCAGACCTGGTCCCACACCCTTCTTTTTTCACTATTGGCCCCACAGCGTTTGCCTTCCAGGCCTGACCCAAACCCTTCTCTTTCCAGTTTTGACCCCTCAGCCTCTTCCTTCCTGGCTTGGCCCATAGCCTTTCCTTCCAGGTCTGGGCCCCAGCCTTGGCCTTCAAGGCCTTGCCCCGAACCATTCTCATTCCAGGTTTGGCCCCCCAGCCTTTGCCTTCCAGGCCTGACCCTGAACGCTTCTTGTTCCAATTTGGGCCACCCAGGCTTTGCCTTCCGAATCCTTTTCTTCCCAGTTCTGGCCCCCCAGCTGTTGCCTTCCTGGGCTGGCTCTGACCCCTTCTCATTCCAGTTTTGCCCCCCAAGCCTTTGCCTTCCAGGCCTGGCCCCTAATCCTTCTTGATCTAGTTTTGGTCCCCCAGCCTCTGCCTTCCAGGCCTGGCCCTGAACCTGTCCCATTCCAGTTTTAGCCCCCTAGCTTTTGCCTTCCAGGTCTGGCCTGAACAATTCTCTTTCCAGTCCTGGCCCCCACACCTTTGCCTTGCAGACGTGGCACTGAACCCTTCTTGTTCCAGGATTAGCCCCCCAGCCTCTACCTTCCAAGACTGGCCCAGATCCCTTCTTGTTCCAGTTTTGACCCCCCCAGCCTTTGCTTTCCAGAGCTCGTCCCCAACCTTTCTCCACCCAGTTTTGGCACCCAGGCCTTTGCCATTCAGGCCTGGCCCCGAACCATTCGGCTTCCAATTTTGGCCCTCCTAGTCTGGCCCCCAGCCTTTGCCTTCCAGGCCTGGCCCTGAACGCTTCTCCTTCCAGTTTTGGCCCTCTAGCCTTTTCCTTCCAGTTCTGGCCCCAAACCCTTCTCGTTACAAGAGTTGCCCCGTCAGGCTTTGCCTTCCAGACCTGGCCCCGAACTCTTCTCCTTCCAGTTTTGCCCCTTTAGCAATTGCTTTCCTGCCTGGCCCAAAACCCTTCTTGTTCCAATTAGGGCCTCCCAGCCATTCCCTTCCAGCCTGGACCCGAACCCTTCTCTTTCCAGTTTTGGTCCCCCAGCCTTTGCCATTCAGGCCTGGCCCCGAAACCATTCGGCTTCTAATTTTGGCCCACCAGCCTTTGCTTTCCTGGCCTGGCCTGAACCCTTCTCCTTACAATTTTGGGCCTCTAGCCTTTTCCTTCCAGATCTGGCCCCGAACCCTTATCGTTTCAGAGTTGCCCCCCCCCAACCCCAGACTTTCCTTTCCAGGCCTGGACCCGAACCCTTCTTGTTCCAGTTTTGGCACCCCAGCCTTTGCCTTCCAGGCCTAGACCCGAACCCTTCCCAGTTTTGGCTCCCCAGCCTTTGCTCTATAGGCCTGGCCCTGAACCCACCTCGTCCCAGTTTAGCCCCCCAGCCTTTGCCTTCCAGACCTGGCCTGGAACACTTCTCTTTCCAGACCTGGACCCCAGTCTTTGCCTTGCAGGCCTGGCCCCGAACACCTCTTGTTCCAGGACTAGCCCCCCAGACTTTGCCTTCCAAGACTGGCCCTGATCCCTTCTTGTTGCAGTTATGGACCCCCAGCCTATGCCTTCCAGGCCTAGCCCCAAACGCTTCTCCTTTCAGTTTTGGCCCCCAGCCTTTACCTTCCTGGCCTGGCCCCGCAGCCTTTGCCTTCCAGGCCTGGCCCCGAACACTTCTCCTTCCAGTTTTGGCTCCCTAGCCTTTTCCATCCAGACCTGGACCCGAACCCTATTGCTTTCTGAGTTGACTCTGAGCCTTTACCTTCCACACCTGGCCCTGAACCCGTCTCCTTCCAGTTTGGGCCCCTCAGCCTTAGTCTTCTTTCAGACCTGGACCTGAACACTTCTCTTTCCAGTTTTGGCACCCAGCCTTTGCATTCCAGGTCTTGCCCTGTACGTTTCTCTATCCAGTTGCACCACACACACCTCCCCCGCAACATTTGCCTTCCAGACCTGGCCCAAACCCTTGTTGATCCAATTTGGGCCCCCCAAGCCTTTGCCTTCCAGGCCCTCCCCTGAACCCTTCTCATTCCAGTTTTGGTCCCCCAGCCTTTGCTATCCAAGCTTTGACCCGACCCCTTCTTATTCCAGTTTTGCCCCCGACCCCCGTCTTAGCCTTCCAAGTCTCTACCTGAATGCTTCTCTTTCCAGTTTTGGCACCCCAGCCTTTGCTCTCCAGGCCTGGACCCGAACCCCTTTCTTTACAGTTTTGGCAACCCATCCTTTCCCTTCGAGACCTGACCCTGAACGTTTCTTGTTACAGATTTGGACCCCCAGCATTTGCCTTCCAAGACTGGCCCAGAGCCCTTCTTGTTCCTGTTTTGTCCCTGCCACTAGCCTTTGCCTTCCAGGTGTGGACCTGAACCCATCTCTTTCCAGTCTTGGTCCCCCAGCCGTCACCTTCCATGTCTGTACCCGAACCCTTCTCTTCCCAGGTTTGGGCCCCCACCATTTGCCTTCCAGGCCTAGACCCGACCACTTCTCTTTCCAGTTTTGTTATCCCCAGGTTTTGCCTTCCAGGCCTGGCCCCGAACACTTCTCGTTCCAGTTTTGGACCCACAGCCTTTGCCATCCAGGCCTGGCCCTGAACCCTTCCTTTTCCAGTTTTGGCCCCCAGCATTTGCATTCCAGCCTGACCTGAACCATTCTCTTTCCAGTTTTGGCACCCCAGACTTTGCCTGCCAGGTCTGGACTCGAACACTTCTCATTCCTGTTTTGGCACCCCAGTTCTTGCCTTCTAGGAATGGACCGAACCGTTCTTTTTCCAGTTTTTGCACCCCAACCTTTGATGTCTAGGCCTGGTCCTGAACTCTCTCTTTCCAATTTTTGCCCCCCATTCTTTGCCTTCCAGGCTGGCCCTGAACCCTTCTTGATCTGGTTTTGGCACCCCAGCCTTTGCCTGCCATGACTGGACCCGAACCCTTCTCGTTCCCATTTTGGCACACCAGTTTTTGCTTTCCAGGAGTGGATCTGAGCCATTCTCTTTCCAGTTTTGGCACCTCAACCTTTGTTGTCTAGGCCTTGTCCTGAATGTTTCTCTTTCCAGTTTTTGCCCTCCATTCTTTGCCTTCCAGGCCTGGCCCCGAACCCTTCTTGATCCAGTTATGGCCATCCCAGCCTTTGTTTTCCAGGCCTGGCCCCGTACGCTTTTCATTCCAGTTTTGAACTCAGCATTTGCCTTCCAAGACTGGCCTCAAATCCTTCTTGTTCCAGTTTGGCCCCCCAGCCTTTGCCTTCCAGGCCTGGACCCGAACCCTTCCCTTTCCAATTTTGACCTTTCAGCCTTTGCTGTATAGACCTGGCTCTGAACCCTTCTCATTCCAGTTTTGGCTCCCCAGCATTTGCCTCCAAGCCTGGCCCTGAACAATTCTTCTTCCAGTTCTGGCCCCCCAGCCTTTGCCTTCCTGGTCTTCCCCCAAACTCTTCTCTTTCCAGTTTTGGCATCACTGCCTTTGCCTTTCAGGTCTGACCCCGAAAGCATCTAGTTCCAGTTTTGGCTCCCCAGCATCTGCATTCCAAGACTGGACCCAAACCCTTCTCTTTCCAGTTCTGGCACCCCAGCCTTTGCTTTCTTGGGCTGGCCCCAAACCCTTTTCTTTCCAATTTTGGCACCTCAGCCTTTGCTTTCTTGGGCTGGCTCCAAACCCTTTTCTTTCCAATTTTGTCACCCCAGCCTTTGCCTTCCAGGCCTGGCCCGAACCCTTCTTGATCCAGTTTTGGCACCCCAGGCTTTACCTTCAAGGTCTGGGCCCCCAGCGTTTGCATTCCAGGCCTGGACCCGAATGCTTCTCGTTCCAGGTTTGGCCCCCCAGCCTTTGCCTTCCAGGCCTGGACCCAAACCTTTCTCTTTCCAGTTTTGGCACCCCAGCTTTTGCCTTCCTGGAATGGACATAAACCCTTCTCTTTCCAGTTTTGACACCCCAGCCTTTCCCTTAAAGGCCTGGGCCCGAATGCTTCTTGCTACAGATTTGGACCCCCAGCATCTCCCTTCCAAGGCTGGCCTCGAGACCTTCTTGTTCCAGTTTTGGCCCCCCCAGCTTTTGCCTTCCAGGCAAGGACCCGAACCTTCTCTTTCCAGTTTTGGGCCCCTCAGCTTCGCCTTCCAGGGACTGGCTCCCATCCCTTCTTGATCCAGTTTTGTCCCCCAACCCTTACCTTCCAGGCCTGGCACCCCAGCTTCCATCTTCCAAGCCTGGCCCCGAAATCTTCTCATTCCAGTTTTGGGCCCCCAGCCTTTGTCTTGCAGGCCTGGCCCCAAACCCTTCTCCTTACACTTGTGGCCCCCAGCCTTTGCCTTCCAGGTCTGGCCCCAAACCTTTCTCGTTCCATTTGTTGCCCCCCCAGCCTTTGTCTTGCAGGCCTGGCTCCAAACCCTTCTCATCAGATTTGGTCCCTCAGCCTTTGCCTTCTGGCCCGACCCTGAACACTTCTCTTTAAAGTTTTGCCACCCCAGCCTTCGCCTTTCTGACCTGGCCCTAATCCTTCTGTTTCAGGGATGCTCCCCCAGTTTTTGCTTTCCAGGCCGGGCCCGAACCCTTTTCGTTCCAGTTTTAACCCCCAGCCTTTGCCTTCCAGGTTTGGCCCCTAACACTTCTTTTCCAGTTTTGGCCCCCCAGCCATTACTTGCCAGGACAAGCCCCAAACTCTTTCTTTTCCAGTTTCCCCTCCTTTGCCTACCAGGCTTGGCCCCGAACACTTCTCTTCCCAGTTTCTGCCCACCAGCTTTTGCCTTCAAGGCCTGGCTGCCCAGCCTTTGCCTTCCAGGCCTGGCCCCGAACCCTTCTTGCTCCATTTTTGGACCCCCAAGTCTCTGCCTTCCAGGCTTGGCCCCCCAGCCTTTGCATTGAGCCCCGGCCCCGAACCCTAATCTTTCCAGTTTTGGCCCCCCAAGCCTTTGTCTTCCAGGCCTTGCCCCGAATCCTTCTAGTTCCAGTTTTGGCCCCCCCGCCTTTGCCTTACAAGCCTGGCCCCACAACCTTTCCCTTCCAGGCCTGGCCCCCCAGGCTTTGCCTTCCAGGCCTGGCCCCAAACCCTCTCATTCCTGTTTTGGTCCTCCAGCCTTTGCCTTCCAGACCTGGCCCCAAATTCTTCTTGATCCAGTTTTTGACCCCCAGCCTTTGCCTTCCAGGCCCAGCCCCAAACCCTTCCCGTTCCAGTTTTGCACCCAACATTTGCCTTCCAAGCCTAGCCCTGAAATCTTCTGATACCAGTTTTGGCCCCACAGCCTTTACCTTCCAGGTCTGGCACTGAACCCTTCTCTTTCCAGTTTTGAACCCCCATTCATTCATTCAATAGTATTTATTGAGCGCTTACTATGTGCAGAGCACTGTACTAAGCGCTTGGGATGAACAAGTCGGCAACAGATAGAGACAGTCCCTGCCGTTTGACGGGCTTACAGTCTAATCGGGGGAGACGGACAGACGAGAACAATGGCACTAAACAGCGTCAAGAGGAAGAACATCTCGTAAAAACAATGGCAACTAAATAGAATCAAGGCGATGTACAATTCATTAACAAAATAAATAGGGTAACGAAAATATATACAGTTGAGCGGACGAGTACAGTGCTGTGGGGATGGGAAGGGAGAGGTGGAGGAGCAGAGGGAAAAGGGGAAAATGAGGCTTTAGCTGCGGAGAGGTAAAGGGGGGATGGCAGAGGGAGTAGAGGGGGAAGAGGAGCTCAGTCTGGGAACGCCTCTTGGAGGAGGTGATTTTTAAGTAAGGTTTTGAAGAGGGAAAGAGAATCAGTTTTGCAGAGGTGAGGAGGGAGGGCGTTCCAGGACCGTGGGAGGACGTGACCCAGGGGTCGACGGCGGGATAGGCGAGACCGAGGGACGGTGAGGAGGTGGGCGGCAGAGGAGCGGAGCGTGCGGGGTGGGCGGTAGAAAGAGAGAAGGGAGGAGAGGTAGGAAGGGGCAAGGTGATGGAGAGCCTTGAAGCCTAGGAGTGAGGAGTTTTTGTTTGGAGCGGAGGTCGATAGGCAACCACTGGAGTTGTTTAAGAAGGGGAGTGACATGCCCAGATCGTTTCTGCAGGAAGATGAGCCGGGCAGCGGAGTGAAGAATAGACCGGAGCGGGGCGAGAGAGGAGGAAGGGAGGTCAGAGAGAAGGCTGACACAGTAGTCTAGCCGGGATATAACGAGAGCCCGTAATAGTAAGGTAGCCGTTTGGGTGGAGAGGAAAGGGCGGATCTTGGCGATATTGTAGAGGTGAAACCGGCAGGTCTTGGTAACGGATAGGATGTGTGGGGTGAACGAGAGGGACGAGTCAAGGATGACACCGAGATTGCGGGCCTGCGGGACGGGAAGGATGGTCGTGCCATCCACGGTGATAGAGAAGTCTGGGAGCGGACCGGGTTTGGGAGGGAAGATGAGGAGCTCAGTCTTGCTCATGTTAAGTTTTAGGTGGCGGGCTAACATCCAGGTGGAGACGTCCCGGAGGCAGGAGGAGATGCGAGCCTGAAGGGAGGGGGAGAGGACAGGGGCGGAGATGTAGATCTGCGTGTCATCTGCGTAGAGATGGTAGTCAAAGCCGTGAGAGCGGATGAGTTCACCGAGGGAGTGAGTGTAAATGGAGAACAGAAGAGGGCCAAGAACTGACCCTTGAGGAACTCCAACAGTTAAAGGATGGGAGGGGGAGGAGGCTCCAGCGTAGGAGACCGAGAATGATCGGCCAGAGAGGTAAGAGGAGAACCAGGAGAGGACAGAGTCCGTGAAGCCAAGATGAGATAAGGTATGGAGGAGGAGGGGATGGTCGACAGTGTCAAAGGCAGCAGAGAGGTCAAGGAGGATCAAACCCCCAGCCTTTGCCTTCCAAGCCTGACCTATAATCCTTCTCATTCTAGTTTGTCACCAAAGATTTTGCCTTCCAGTTTGGGGCCCCCAGCCTGTGCCTTATGGTCTGGGCCCCAAACCCTCCTCTTTCCAGTTTTGACCCCCCAGTCTTTGCCTTCCAGGTCTGGCCCCAAACTCTTCTCTTTCCAGGCCTGGCCCGAACCCTTCTCATTCCAGGATTGGCCCCCCAACTTTTGCCCTCCTAGCTTGACCCCGAGTGCTTCTTGTTCCAGTTTTGACCCCCCAGCCTTTACCTTCCAGGCCTGGTCCCGATCCCTTCTTGTTCGAGTTATGACACCCCTGCCTTTGTCATCAAGGCCTGGCCCTGAACTCTTCTCGTTCCAGTTTCAGCCCCCCAGCCTTTACCTTCCAGGTTTGGCCCCAAACCCTCCTCTTTCCAGTTTTGACCCCCCAGTATATGCCTTCTAGGCTGGCACTCGAATCCTCCTCTTTCCAGTTTTGCCCTCCTCCTGGCCCAAGCTTTTCCTTCCAGGTCTGGGACCCGAACCCTTCTCGTTCCAGCTTTGGCCCCCCATCCTTTGCCTTACATTCCTGCCTCCCCAACCTTTGTCTTCCAGGTGTAGCCCTGAACCCTTCATGATCCAGTTTTGGCCCCCCAACCTTTGACTTACAGGCCTGGATCTGAACGCTTCCCTTTCCAGGTTGGGCACCCCAGCCTTCGTCTTCCAGGACTGTCCTTGAATCCTTCTCTTTCCAGTTTTGCCCCTGTCTTTTCGTTACAGCCCTGTTCCCGAACCCTACTCTTTCCAGTTTTGGCCCCAGCCTTTGCCTTCCAGGCCTGCCCCATAGCCGATCTCTTTCCATTTTGGGCCCCCCAGCCTTTGCCTATCAGACTTGGCCCCCTAGCCTTTGCATTTCAGGCCAGGCCCCGATCCCTTCTCGTTCCAGTTTAGCCCCCACCCCAGTCTTTGCTTTCCAAGCCTTGGCCCCAGCCTTTACTTTCCAGCCTGACCACGAACCCTTCTCGTTCCAGTGTAGGCATCCCAGGCTTTGCCTTCCAGGTCTGACTCTGAACTCTTCTCTTTACAGCTTTGGCCCACCAGCCTTTGCCTTCCAGGATTGGCCCCAAACCCTTCTCTTTCTAGTTTTGCCCCCCCCCCCAGCTATTACCTTCTAGGCCTTGCCTGCCAGCCTTTGCCTCCCAGGCCTGGGGCTCCAGCCTTTGCCTTCTAGGTCTGTCTCTGAACCCTTCTTGTTCCAGTTTTGGCACCTCAGCCTTTGTCTTCCAGTCCTGGCCTGCCAGTCTTTGCCATCCAGGCCTGGTCCTGAACTCTTCTTGTTCAGGATTTAGCCTCCCAAGCCTTTCCATTCCAGGCCAGGCCCTAACCGTTCTCGTTCCAGTTTTGGGCCCCCAGGCTTTGACTTCCAGGCCTGGCCTGAACCCGTCTCAGTCCAGTTTTTGCCACCCACCCTTTGCATTCTAGGCCTTGCCCCGAACCATTCTCATTCCAGCTTTGGGCCTCCAGCCTTTGCCTTCCAAGGCTGGCTCTGAACTCTTCTCTTTCTAGTACTGGGCCCCCAGACTTTGCCTTCCAAGCCTGGCACCCCAGTCTTTGCCTTCCATGCCTGGCCTTGAACCACTCTCGTTGCAGTTTTGACCCCCCAGCCTTTAACTTCCAGGCCTGGCCCCAAACCCTTCTCATCCAGGTTTTGGACCCCAGGCTTTAATTTCCAGGTCTTGGCACATACCCTTCTCATTGTAGTTTTGGTCCCCCAGCTATTGCGTTCCAGGTCTGGCCCCACATCCTTTGCCTTCCAGGCCTGGGCCCGAACCCTTCTCTTTCAGGTTTAGGCATCCCAGGCTTTGCCTTCCAGGCCTGGCCCGGAACCCTTCTCATTCCAGTTTTGGCCCCCAAGGCTTTGCCTTCCAGGCCTGGCCCCGAGTCCTTCTAGTTCCAGGTTTGACACTCCAGACTTTGCCTTCCAGGCCCGGCCACCCGGTCTTTGCCTTCCAGGCCCAGCCCCGAACTCTTCTCATTTCAGTTTTGCTCCCCAGCCATTGCCTTCCATCCCTCATCCTGAATACTTCTCATTCCAGTTTTGCCCTCTCCCAGCCTTGTACTTCCAGGCCTGCCCCTGAACCCTTCTCCTTCCAGTTTTGGTCCCTAGCTTTTGCCTTCCAGACCTGGCCCCAAACCCTTCTCGTCCAAGTTTTGGTTCCCTAGCCTTTGCCTTCCAGTCCTTGCCCCTTAGCCTTTTGCCTTACTGTCTTGCCCCTGAACCCTTCTCATTCCATGTTTCACATCCCAACTTTTGCCTCCCAGGTCTGGCCCCAAACCCTTCTTTTTTCAGTTTTAGCCCACCAGCCTTTGCCTTCCAGGCTTGGCCCCGAACCCGTTCTCTTTCCAGTTTGGGCCCTCCACCTATTACCTACTAGGCCTGGCCTGCCAGCCTTTGCCTTCCAGTTCTGTCCCCCAACCCTTCTCCTTCCACTTTTGGCCCCCAGCCATTGCCCTCCAAGCCTGGCCTTGAGCCCTTCTCATTCCAGTTTTGGGCCCCCAGCCTTTGCCTTCCTGACTTGGCCCCCTGCATTTGCATTCCAGGCATGGCCCTGAAACCTTCTCATTGCAGTTTGGTCCCCCAGCCTTTGCCTTGCAATCCTGGCCCTGAACCCATTTGGTTCCAGTTTGGGCCCCCCCAGCATTTGCCTTGAAGACCTGAACCATGAACACTTCTCATTCCAAACATGGCCCCCAAACCTTCTCGTTTCAGTTTTGCCTCCCAGGTCTTTCACTTCCAGACCGGGCCCTGAACACTTCTCATTCCAGTTTTGCCCCACCCCACCTTTGCCTTCAAGGCCTGGCCCCGAACCCTACACATTCCAGATTGAGTTACCCTGGTTTTTCCTTCCAGACCTGGCCCTGAACCCTTCTCATTACAATTTTAGGCCCCCTGCTTTTGCCTTGCAGAACTGGCCCAAACCCTTCTCGTTACAGTTTTGATCTCCAGCCTTTTCCTTCCACTTTTGCCCCAGCAGCTTTTGCCGTGCAGGCCTGGCCCCCACACTTCTCATACCAGTTTTGGTTCCCCAACCTTTACCTTCCAGCCCTGGTCCTGCACCATTCTCTTGACAGTTTTGTCCCCCCACAACCTTTGCCTTAAAGGCCTGGCCCCGAGCCCTACTAGTTCCAGTTTGGGCCCACCCGCCTTTGCCTTCAAGGCCAGGCCCCCCAGCCTTTGCCTCCCAGACCTGGCCCCGAAACCTTCTCGTTCCAGTTTGCCCCCCGCCGCCACCACCAGCCTTTGTTTTGCAGGTCTGGCCCCGAACCCTTTTTGTTCCTGTTTTGGCCCCCGCGTCTTTGCCTTCCAGACCTGGCACCAAACCCTTCTCATTCTATTTTGGGCCCCCCTGCCTTTGCCTTGCAGATCTGGCCCCGGCCCTTCTCATCCCAGTTTGGGTTCCCCTGGGTTTGCTTTCCTCACCTGGCCCTAAACCCTTCTCGTTCCAGATTGGGCCCAACAGCCTTTGACTTATAGGCCTGGCCCCAAACCCTTTTTGTTCCAGGCCTGGCCCCTAACCCCTCTCATTCCAGTTTGGGCCTCCCAGCTTTTGCCTTCCAGGCATGGCCCTGAACCCTTCTTGTTCCAGTTTGGGCTACCCATTCTTTGTCTTGCAGGCCTGGCTCAAAAGACTTCTCATTCCAGGCCTGGCCCCGTACCCTTCTCCTTCCAGTTTGGGCACCCGCCTTTGCCTTGTAGGCCTGGCCCCCAACCCTTCCCGTTCCAGTTCGGGTCCCCCCTACTTTTGCCTTTCTGAACTGGCCCTGAGCCCTTCTTGTTCCAGTTTGGGCCCCAGCCTTTGCCTTGCAGGCCTGGCCCAAAACCCTTCTCATTCCAGGTCTGGCCCCAAACCTTCCTTGTTCCACTTTTGGCTACCCCGCCTTTGCCTTCCAAATCTGGCTCCCAACTCTTCTAGTTCAAGCTTGGACACCCCTGCCTTTGCCTTCTAGACTTCGCCCTGAAACTTCTCATTTCAGTTTGGGTCCCCCCACATTTGTCTTGCAGGTCTGACCCCAAACTCTACTTGTTCCAAGCCTGGCCCCGAACCATTGTCATTTCAGTTTTGGCCCCAGGACTGTGACTTCCAGAACTGGCCCAGAAGCCTTCTCTTTCCAGTTTGCCCCGCCTCCCCCCCACCAGCCTTTGACTTGCAGGGCTGGACCCCAACACTTCTCCTTTCAATTTGGGTCCCCAGCTTTTGCCCACCATACCTGGCCCCGAACCCTTGTGATTTTAGTTTGGGCCCCCCTGCCTTTGCCTCCAAACCTGGCTCCAAACCTTTGTTATTGCAGTTTTGGACCGCCACCTTTGCCTTGCAGCCTGGCCTGGAATCCATCTCATTTCAGGCCTGGGCCTGAACCCTTCTCGTTCCAGTTTGGTCCCCCAACCTTTGCCTTCCAGACCTGGCTTCGAACACTTCTCGTTCCAGTTTTGGCTCCCCAGCCTTAATTTTCCTGATCTGGCCACCCATCCTTTGCTTTCCAGGCCAGTCCCCTCAGGTTTTGCCTTCTAGGGCTGGACCCCAACCCATCTCGTTCCAATTTGGGTCCCCCCACTTTCACCTTCCAAACCTGGCCCCAAACCATTCTGGTTCCAGTTTGGGCTCCCCCGACTTTTGCCTTCTAAACGTGGCCCCGAACCCTCGTCATTCCAGTTATGGCACCCCACCTTTGCCTTGCAGGCCTGGCCCCGAATCCACCTCATTCCTGGCCTGGCCCGAACACTTCTCGTTCCAGTTTGGTCCCCCCCTCTGTTGTTTTCTAGACCTGGCCGGAACCCTTCCCGTTACAGTTTGGGCCCACCCACCTTTGCCTTACAAGCCTGGCACCAAACCCTTCTTGTTCCAGGCTTGACTCCTAACCCTTCTTGTTCCATTTTTGGCCTCCCCGCATTTGCCTTGCAGGCCTGGCCCCAAACTCTTCTCATTCCAGTTTTGACCAAACAGCCTTTGCCCTCCAGGCCTGGCTCCGAACCTTTCTCTTTCCAGTTTTGTCTCACCAGCCTTTTTCTTGCAGGCCTGGCCCCAAACCCTTCTCATTCCAGTTTTGGCTCCCCACACTTAGTTTTCCTGATCTGGCCACCCATCGTTTGCCTTCCAAGTCTGTCTTTCAGGCTTTGCCTTCCAGGACTGGCCCCCCATGCTTTGCCTTCCCAGCCTGGCCTCAAACCCTTCACATTCTAGTTTTTCTCCCCCAGCCTTTGCCTTCCAGGCCTGGCCCGGACTCTTCTCTCACACTCTTAATCCCGATTTTACTGATGAGGTAACTGAGGCACAGAGAAGTTAAGTGACTTGCCTAAGGTCACACAGCAGACACATGGTGGAACCAGGTACTTCTGACTCCCAGGCCCATGCTCTATATACTAACCTATGCTGATCTATATGAAGAGAAAAAGAAAGAGAGAGAAAAACTGTAAATTCCCCTCTAGATTGTAAGATCCTTGTGGCCAGAGAACATATCTACCGACTCTGTTGTACTGGACTCTCCCAAGTACTAAGTACAGAGTTCTGCAAGCAGTAAGGACTCAATAAATACCATTAATTGATAATAATGATAATAATAGCAGAACAGTGTTGTATTCCTGGCACTGTTACTTGCCTTCTGAGTGACCTTGGGCAAGTCACTTAATTCCTCTGATCCCTAGTTTCCTCATCTGAAAAATTGGAATAAAATATCCTCTTCCTCCCTCCTAGGCTGTGAGCCCCAAGTGATTCAGGGACCATGTCTAATTTAATTATCTTGTATCCACCCCAGAGCTGGCACACAGTAAGCGCTTAATAAATACCACCACTATTATGAAAAAAGCATGATAGCTATGTTGGTATTTCATTGAATTTTTGAGCTGGCAAGATCCTCTGGTACCCAAGTGCAGGGAGCAACATCAAAACCTTTTCACAGACCTTACAAAAGTATTTGATGACATCAGTAAGTAAATTTCTAGGTAAATTTCACCGCCCTGAGAAATCTTGACATACTTTATGAATGTCCTATTAACCCCTGTTGAAAAACAGAGAAACTAACCACTAAACAGAATAGAACGTGGCTCAGTGGAAAGAGCACGGGCTTTGGAGTCAGAGATCATGAGTTCAAATCCCGGCTCGGCCGCTTGTCAGCTGTGTGACTTTGGACAAATCACTTAACTTCTCGGTGCCTCAGTTACCTCATCTGTAAAATGAGGATTAAGACTGTGAGCCCCACGTGGGACAACCTGATTCCCCTGTGTCTAACCCAGAGCTTAGAACAGTGCTCGGCACATAGTAAGCGCTTAACAAATACCAACATTATTAATAGGAGTTTTCTAGAACCTTTCTCTAAAACCAGACCAATGTTCAATTCCAAAATGGGAGTTTTCCACTGGGCCTGGAGCACAGTACAATTATGAAAGTTTTGGAAGGCTAAACCGTTGACTTCTATCCAGATCATCTCAGTTAAAATTACAAAAAAAATGCATTCTGCTCACAGTGGATTTCTTCCAAAACCCAAGTTTAATGTGAAACATAACCCTGGAAAACTGGGTGGCCTCTGAAGAAAAGAAGACCTAATGCAAATGTTTGCCTTACTTGACAAACACTATTTCTGGGGTTTTACAGGAGCCATTTTGATCAGAAGTGAGCTTTAGACTTCTGACTATGACAGTTGGTGAGGCCACAGTTTACTTCTGGATGGAGAAGGGTTGGCCATTCTGCCAAGGGGCTCCATATTTTTCTGGGTCCAGCCTTTGTCCTCTTAAACATCTAAACCTTCTGGTGAAGTTTAGAGTCCAAAAATAATATTCCGAGGTCATTTTTCACATAGGTAGTGTAAAATTTCCTAAAGACTCACCTTTCTCCCCAGGGACTGAACAAACTGTCTTCATGTCTAAAACAGAACTACTCATCTTCTCACCCAAATTCTGTTCTCCTCCTCCTCCTCAAATTACCATCTCTATAGACAACACACTATGCTCTTGTCTCACAAACCCGTAATCTTGGCATTGTCCTCAACTCACCTCCATCATTCAGCCCAAATGTTCAATCTGGCACCAAGTCCTGTTGGTTCTACCTTCACAACATCTCTAAAATCCACCTTCTTAAGAGCTTGGGCTTGGGGAGTCAGAGAACATGGGTTCTAATCCGCTCCGCCACTTATCTGCTGTGTGACCTTGGGCAAGTTACTTAACTTCTCTGAGCCTCAGTTACCTCAGCTGTAAAATGGGGATTAAAAGTGTGAGCCCCACGTAGGACAACCTGATTACCTTGTATCAACCCCACCACTTAGAACAGTGCTTGGCACATAGTAAGCACTTCACAAATATTGTAATTATTAATTATTATTCTCTTTCCTGTTTTGCCCCCCTGAGCCTTTGCCTTCCAGGCCTGGCCCCGAACCTGTCTCTTTCCAGTTTTGGCCTCCCAGGTTTTGCCTTCCAGTCCTGTCCCCAAACCCTTCTCGTTCCAGTCTTTACTTTCGAGGCCTGTCCCCCCTACCTTTGTCTTCCAGTCTTGGCCCAGAACCCTTCTTGTTCCTTGCCTGGCCCCGCAGCCTTTGCCTTCCAGGCCTGGGCCCGAACCTTTCTCGTTCCAGTTTTAGACCATAGTCTTTGCCCTCCAGGCCTGTCTCCCCAGGCTTTGCCTTCATGGACCGGCCCTGAACCCTTCTTGTTCAAGTGTTAACTTCCCAGCCTTTACTTTCCAGGCCTGGCCCCCCAGCCTTTGCCATGCAGGCCTGGTCTCGAACACTTCTCTTCCAGTTTTGGTCCCCTAGCCTTTGCCTTCCAGGCCTCTCCCGAACCCTTCTCCCTTCCAGTTTTGACTCCCCACCCTTTGCCTTCCAAGGCCTGGCCCCAGCCAATCTTGGCCATCCAGGCCTGACTCTGAACCTTTCTCGTTACAGTTTTGGCCCCCCAACCTTTGCCTTCCAGGCCTAGTCCCGCAACCTTTCTCGTTCCAGTTTTCTGCCCCCATTCTTTGCCTTCCTGGCCCGGCCCTGAACTTTACTCTTTACAGTTTTGGCCACCCAACCTTTTTGCCTTCCAGGCGTTGCCCCCCAGCCTTTGCCCTCCAGACCTGATCCCTCAGCCATTGCCCTTCCAGGCCTGGCCCCAAATACTGCTCACTCCAGGACTGGCCCCCCCAACCTTTGCCTTCCAGGCCCGGGCCCAAACCCTTCTCTTTCCTGTTTTGGGATCCCATTTCTTTGCCTTCCAGGCCTGGCCCTGAACTCTTCTCGTTCGAGTTTTTGGGCCCCCAGCCTGTACCTTCCAGGCATTGGCTGCGAACCCATCTCGTTCCAGTTTTGGCCCCCAGCCTATGCCTCTGAGGCCCTGGCATCTAACCCTTCTAACTCTTCTTGTTCTAGTTTTGTCCCCGACCATTTTCCTTCCAGGTTTGGCCCCATACCCTTTTCTTCCAGTTTTGGACCACCTGCCCTTTACCTTCCAGGCCTGGCCCTAACCCTTCTCGTTCCAGACCTGAACATCCAGGCTTTGCCTTCCAGCCCTGGCCCCCCTAGGCTTTGTCACCGCAGGCCTGGGTCTGAACTTTTCTTGTTCCACTTTTGGTCCCCCTGGCAGTGCCGTCTAAGAAAGGACCTGAACCCTTCTGGATCCACTTTTGGACACCCAGCCTTCTATTCCAATGCCTGGCCCCAACATTTCCTCATTCCAGTTTTTGGCCCACGCAGCCTTTGCCTTTCAGGCCTGGCCCCGAACACTTCTCGTTCCAGCCTTGACCCCCATCCTTTGCCTTCCAGGCCTGGCCCCCTCAGTTTTTTGCCATCCAAACCTGGCTCTGAACCTTTCTCATTCCAGTTTTGGTCCCCCAGCAGTGTCATCTAGGAATGGCCCCGAACCCTTCTGGATCCACTTTTGTATGACCAGCCTTCTATTCCATGCCTGGCTCCGAACCGTTCTCATTCCAGTTTTGGCCCCCACAGAACTTTGCCTTCCAGGCCTTGCCTCCCAGTCTTTGTCTTTCAGGCCAGGCCCCAAACCTTCTCATTCCAGTTTTTGCCCACCCAAGCTTTGCCTTCCAGGACTGGCCCCGAACCCCTCTCATTCCAGTTTTGGCCCCCTAGTGTTGCTTCCTGGCCTGGCCGCCCAAACCCCTTCTGGTTCCAGTTTTGGCCTCCTATCCTTTCAGGCCAGGCCCCGAGCCCTTCTCATTCTAGTTTTGGCCCCCCAGCTGTTACCTACCAGGCCTGGCCCCGAACCTTTCTTTTCCAGTTTTGGCCCCCCAGGCTCTGCCTTCCAATCTTGGCCCCCTAACCTTTGCCTTCCTGGACTGACCCGAACCCTGCTCTTTCCAGTTTTACCACCCCCTCCCGACCCCTTTTTAGGAACCCTTGCTTTTTGCCCTCCAGGCTTGGCCCCAAACCCTTCACATTCCCATTTAGGGCACACTAGCCTTTGTATTGCAGACCGGGCTCTGAACCCTTCTCATTCCAGTTTGGGCCCCCTGGCCTTTGCCTTCCAGATTGACCCCTCCCAGCCCTTTGCCCTTGCAGGCCTGGCCCGAACCATTTTGTTTCCAGTTTGAGTCACCCAGTATTTGCTTCCAGTTTTACCATCTAGGCTTTGCCTTGTTACGTTTGGGTCCAAACCCTTTCGTTCCAGTTTAAGGCCCCCCTAGGCTTTGCCTTGCAGGTTTGGCCCTGAACCCTTTTCATTCCAGTTTGATGCACCTGACATACCTTCCAAGACTGGCCGCGAACCCTTGTCATTACATTTTGGGACCTCCAGCCTTTGTCTTCCAGAATTCCCCCACCCCCCACCCCCAGCCTTTGCCTTGCAGGTTTGGCCCCAAACCCTTTTCTTTCCTGTTTGGGCCCCCGAACCCTTTTCGTAACCAGTTTGGGGCCCCCAGCTTTTGCCTTCCAGGCCTGGACCGAACCCTTCTTGTTTCATTTTGGGACTGCTAGCATTTGTCTTCCAGATTTTCTCCTGATTCTTTGCCTTGCAGGCCTCATTCTGAAACCTTTTCATTTCTACTGTTTGCCCCTCCCCCGTCTCCACCCCAGCTTTGCCTTCAGGTTTGGCTCTGAACCCTTTTCGTTCCAGTTTTGCCCCCTCTAGCCTTTGCCTTGCACGTTTGGCCCCAAACCCTTTTCATTTCAGTTTGGGCCCCCTTGCTTTAGTCTTCCATGACTGGCCCTGAACCCTTCTCATTCCATTTTGGGACCGCCTCCCTTTTGCCTTCCAGTCCATGCCCCGAACCCTTGTCGTTCCATTTTGTGCCCCCCCCCCTTTGCCTTCCAGATTTGGCCCCCCCAAACCTTGCCTTCCTGGTTTGGCATGAACCCTTTTTGTTTCAGTTTGCCTCCCCAGCTTTTGCCTTCCTGGTTTGGCACTGAACCCTTTTTGTTCAAGTTTTGCCTCCCCAACCTTTGTCTTGCAGGTTTGGCCCTGAACCCTTTTCATTCCAGTTTTGCCTTCCCAGCCTTTGCCTTGCACGTTTGGCCCCTTTTCATTCCAGTTTGGAGCCCCCTGCTTTAGCCTTCCATGACAGGCCCTGAACTCTTCTCGTTCCATTTTGCTCCCCCCACCCCGCCTTTGCCTTCCAGGCCATACCCAGAACCTTTCTCATTCCATTTTGTGCCCGCAACCTTTGCCTTACAGATTTGGCACCCCCCAACCTTTGCTTTCCTGGTTTGGCACCGAACCCTTTTTGTTCCAGTTTTGCCTCCCCAACCTTTGTCTTACAGGTTTGGCCCTGAATCCTCTTCATTCCAGTTTTGCCTTTGCCTTTCACGTTTGATCCCAAACACTTTTTGTTACAATTTTGTTCCCCCGAGGCTTTGCCATGCACATTTGGCCCCAAAACCCTTTTCATTCCAGTTTTGGTCCCAGCAGGTTTGGCCCAAAACCCTTCTTGTTCCATTTTAGGACCCTCTGCTTTTGCCTTCCAGGCCTGGCCCTGAACCCATCTCATTCGATTTGGGGTCCACTAGTCTTTCCATTGCAGGTCAGACCCAAACACTTCTCGTTTCAGTTTGGGCCCCCCGCCTTTCCCTTCCAGATGTGCCCCCCCCCATACTTTGTCTTGCAGACCTGGCCCGAACCTCTAGTTCCAGTTTGGGTCCCCTAGTTTTTGCCTTCCAGTTTTACCGTCCAGCTTTTGTTCACAGATTAGGCCCCGAACACTATTCTTTCCAGGTTTGCCCCACAAACCTTTGCCTTTCCGGTTTGGCCCCGAACCCTTTTCGTTCCAGTTTTGCCCCCCAAGCCTTTGCCTTGCAGGTTTGACCCCGAACCCTTTTCGTTCCAGTTTTGTGTCCCGCCGCTCCCCCCCACCCCCGACGAGGCTTTGCCTCACTAGTTTGGTCCCAAATCCTTTTTGTTCAGGATTAGGCCCTGCAATTCTTTGCCTTGCAGGTTTGGCTCCCAACCTTTTCGTTAGGGTTTGAGCCCCGCAACCTTTCCCTTGCAATTATGGCCCCCAACCCTTTTTGTTCCAGTTTCGCTCCCTCAGAGTTTGCCTTGCAGGGTTGGCCCCGTACCCATTTCTTTCCAGTTTGGGTCCTGCAGCCTTTGCCTTACAGGTTTGGCCTGGAACACTTTTCGTTCCAGTTTGGGCCCCACAGTCTTTGCCTTGCAGGTTTGGCCCTGAAACCTTTGGATTCTATTTTGGGCCCCATAGACTTTGCCTTGCAGGTTTGGCCCTGAATCCTTTTGGTTCCAGTTTGGACACCATAGACACCATTGTCTTGCAGGTTTGACCCTGAACTCGTTTTGTTCAGGTTTGTGCCCTGCAGCCTTTGTCTTGAAGGTTTGGCCCCGAACCCTTTTGTTTCCTATTTGGGATCCCTAGAGTTTGCCTTTGCAGGTTTGGTCCCGCAGCCTTCGCCTTGCAGGTTTGGCTCCCAACCCTTTTTGTTCTAGTTTGTCCCCCCAGAGTTTGACTTTCAGGTTGTCACCGAACACTTTTCATTTCAGTTTGGGTCCGGCAGCCTTTGCCTTGCAGGTTTGGCCCCAAACACTTTTGGTACCAGTTTAGCTCCCCCCAGAGTTTGCCTTGCAGGTTTGGCCCTGAACCCTTTTCATTCACGTTTGGGTGCTGCAGCCTTTGCCTTGCAGATTTGGCCCCGAATCATTTTCATTGCAGTTTGGTTGCCAGAGTTTGCCTTGCAGGATTGCCTTGCAGAGTTTGCCTTGCAGAGATTGCCTTGCAGGTAAGCCCCAAAACCTTTTTCATTCCAGTTTGGGCCTCCAGGTCTTTTGCCTTGCAGGTTTGCTCTCCCCCCCCCCCAAGCTAGCATTGCAGCTTTGGCCCCGAACTCTTTTGGTTCCACTTTGGGTCCTACAGCCTTTGTCTTGCAGGTTGGGCTCCAAACCCTTCATGTTCCAGTTTGTCCCTCCCAAGTCTTTGTCTTTCAGGTTTATCCCCGAATACTTTTTGTTTCCGTTTGTTCCTTTGCCTTTGCCTTTGCCCTAGGTTTGACCCGAACAATTTTTGGTACCAGTTTAAGCCACCCTCGATTTTGCCTTGCAGGTTTGGCCCGAACATTTTTCGTTCAAGTTTGGACCTCACAGCCTTTGCCTTGCAGGTTAGGCACGCCGAACCCTTTTGGTTTCAGTTTGGACACGCAGCCTTTGCCTTGCAGCTTTGTCCCGAACACTTTTATTTCCACTTTGGTCCCCACAGCCTTTGCCTTGCAGGTTTGCCCCTCCCGCCCCAATCTTTTGCCTTTAATGCTTTGCTCCGAACCCTCAATCCAGTTTGGGCCCCTAGAGTTTGCCTTGCAGGTTTGGCCCAAAAACCTTTGGTTTTAGTTTGGGCCTGCAGGCTTTGCCTTGCAGGTACAGCTCCCAACCTATTTGGTTCCAGTGTGCCCCACCCACCTGCCTGCCCCAGAGTTTGCCTTGCAGGATTGGCCCAGAACCTGTTTTGTTTCAGTTTGGGTTTGCAGCATGTGCTTTGCAGGTTTGGTCTCAAACCCTTTTCGTTCCAGTTTTGGCCCAAGCCTTGCCTTGCAGGTTGGGCCCAACCTTCTCGTCTAGTTTGGCCAGGCAGCCTTTACCTTGCAAGTTTACACTCCAGCATTTGCCTTGCTAGATTGTCCCTGAACCCGTTTC